>NW_025967573.1:0-25000 GCF_021869965.1 Rhincodon typus | reverse complement strand
TTGTCATAGTTTATATCCAGCAGTGGTTTCTTTTGCTGCTGTGTACTGGACAGTTTCTTACCTGGAGAAACGTAATCTTTGAATGTCGCATTTGTGAGAGGGAAATGAACTACTATAGGAACTTTGGGATTGTTTTCATCCATGAAGACGTAGCATTCTTGTAGGCTGTTCTCAAGGATGTCTGCCACATCAATCTTTGGGAAAGGGATATTATGGTCTCTACAAAATTCTTCAGTCTTCTTCAGAACCTGGTTAGATATGGGAAAGATTGAAAGGTGAACATAAATTAATTACATGGTAACATCTGTGAACAGTCAAGTTTGGGATAACTGAAACTTGTATAGCTTTCTACATGTGCTTCTCTGTAAACTTAATTTATCAGTTACTTTGCAGCAAATATCAGTAATATTAGTGTTTCTAACCTATTGGACAGCATAGAGGAATTTTCTGGCTTCCCTATGCAATCCAATGAGGTTTATAGCTGATTGTTATTCGTACTGGGGAGAGGGAAATCAAAGCCACCGAACCATGAAAATGATTTGTTCCATTTTTTGATTGTATATAGGGCGCCAAAAAATTCATTCTAAACCCTGTTGATCTGTGATTTACTAATTTTCTTGCATCTTTCCATGTATTAATAGACAATAGATGAAAAGCTTAAATTTCTAGTCAACATTTGATATGTTCTCAACAAGGACAAGAATATAAGAGAATAATCTCCAAACCTTGCCTTTCCAAGGGTTTGACTTAACTGGAACTGATTATGCAGCACTGCATCTGCCTTGGTTGTATCTTAGTAGAAAATGAGGGCCATCTTAAATCATAACACTTTTAGCGAATTTCATAGAATTTGGTCTGCTTCCAGAAACGGGCCACACAAAACGTGTTTCAAAAGTAGGAATGGTTGAAACATTAGATAATGAAGTGATGCCTTGGCTAGGAAAGTGGTTATTACAGCAATCCTTAAGACTATAACAAACATCACTTGTTGAGTCTTGGATAAAGAACATTTGTTTTAGGAGTGTTTCTGGGAATCCATACTTAAGGTATAAAAGAGCAAAATAAATAAAGAACTATGTTAGGGATGTATGATTTTGATAAATATCCCCCTCTCTCTCTGACTGTGTCTTTTTCTGGATGTAGGTGACCCCAACACTTGAGTAATTATTGCTTACATCTTCTTGTCCCAATGGTATAGTGAATTGACCAATCAGTGCAGGTTGACATAAGATCATAAACAGGAGTTGGAGTAAGCAATTTAGCCCGTCAAGCTTACTCTGCTATACGATCATTACTGATCACATCTCAACCTCAACACCACCCTCTTTCAACTTATTACTAATTACTATCCACCTCCTCAAATTTACTAAATGTGCTAGCATAAACCCTGTGTTGGTGTCGTGAATTCCACAGATTCATGATCCTTTGAGGGAAGTAATTTCTCGTGTCTATTTTAACTCTGCTATCCCTTATTCTAAAACTGTGACCTCTCATTCCAGATTTCCTCACATGAGGAAACATCCTCTTGACATCTACTTTGTCAATTCCCTTTGGTATCTTATACACCCCAATTAGATCTCCAGAGTATAGGCCTAAACTGCTCAATCTCTCTTCACAAGACAAATCCCTCATCTCTGGAATCAATCTGTTGAACCTTTTCTGACTCCTGACTCCAATACTGAACTAAACCAGTTTGTCCTAATGTATACATACATTATAAAAGCCACAACAGATGCTATTGACCTCTTCTGACCTCTGCCTCCAATGCAACAACATCCTTTAAGTAAGGGGACCAAAACTGTACACAAATGTTTGTGGTTTGAAGAAGCATGGGTAGCAACCTCCCTTAGCTCAAATAGTAATAGGCTACCAGATGAGCTTTTGTGACAACCTGGCAACTTTACTGATCATTTTATGGTACCAGCCAGAGTCATGATTTAACTCGGCTAGCACTGCATACATGGTACAATATAGAACAAGATTTATGGTGCAGTGATGGTGCCTCATTGGGCCTGAAGGTCTGGGATCTGGTCTTACATCGGATGTGATAGCCACACATTTAATGGACAATGGCCAAATAAGTTGATTCAAAAATATGGTATAACATGTAAATAAGACATCTGTCATACATCAAACTGAAATCCTCTTTGTATCTAGAATCTACATTAATGACCCAAGTTAATATTATGAGCACCATGTACATTCTGATGTCTGGGTAGAAATTCAGTTTGCAGGGCACAATCTACAGAGAGGTCACATAACTATGTTGTCACGGAACTTTGTACACATGCATCTCCTCACCTTGAATGGCGATCCTTGACTGAAACTAAAAGACAGGATGACATTGATATGTCTCTGTGACCGTAGGGCAAGGGGAAATGCCGAATTAATTGAGAATCCAGCATCAACCAAGTACAACTGATTTGTCATTGGCGTCAGATTGTTTGGAGAGGAGTCCAGGTGTTGAACTGAAAGATTTGTTAAAAATGGCATAAATTAAAACAGCAGGCAACAGAGAACCAAAATGTTTCCTTCAATCATGAAAGAAATGTCAACATGTCAAAACAACTAGCAGTAGAAGCTATGTAAAAGCAAAATACTGTGGAGGCTGGAAATCTGAAGTAAACACAAAATTCTGGAGAAGTGCAGCAGGCTCTGGTAGCATCTGTGGAGACAGAATAGAGTTAATGTTTCTATGACTGTTCTTCAGATGAAAAGGTGTCATACCAGAGTCAAAATGCTAGGTGTTTCATATCCAAAAGGCTACTTTTATAACTATACAACTGAGAGATGAACAAGTTTTATACAGATCCGTCATCATATCTCAACTTGAATAGAGAGATGGGTAGAATGGTCTCTATTTCTTGTGGTTTAGAGAATAATAGATGATCTCACTGAAATGGATAATATATTTTAGGTAGCCTTTGAAGGATCATATGTTACTCTGGCTGAAAGGTCTAGACTACCACTCAGATGAAGGGTCAACGTGAGGAAAATTTCTTCACTTGGTGGGTTGTGAATCTTTGTTGTCTCTACCCTAGAGGTCTGTTATAGATTCAAGATTTAGACAGTTAAAATTTTGGACAGCAAGGAAATCAAAAAATATGGGAGAGGGCAGGAAGTTGGAGGTCACGTAGAAGATCACTCATGATCTTAAATCAAAGGAAACAAAGCAGGAAGCTATTTGCCAGTTAGTTCAACATGTGTCATTTGGAAAATCCATTATTAAAGAGGTTATAGCAGGACATTTAAAAAAACATCATACAGTTAGACAGAATCAATATAATTTTGTGTAAAGGAATTCTCTTTTTTGAGTTATTTGAGATGTAACAAGTAGGGTGTGCATAAAGTTGAGCCTGCAGATGTAATGTATTTGAATTTCCAAAAGGTATGTGCAGGAGTGGCCCATGAAATGTTATTGCACAAGTGTTCATTGTGTTAGGAATGACATAGATACCAGATTAGCTAATTAAATAAAAAACAAATGGATCATTTTCAGGTAGGCAAACTGTAACTAGTGAAGTGTCTCAGGAATCAATGCTGGGGCTATTTACAATCTACATAAATGGCTTGGAAAGAGGCATCAACTGTATTAAAGCCACATTTGCTGATCATTCAAAGAGAGTAAAGCAGGTTGTGAGGAGGATACAAACAGTCTACAACGGAATGGATAGATTAAATGAATAGCCAAAAACAAAATGACAGATGCAGTATGAAGTAGGAAAATGTGAGACTGTCCACTTTGGCAAGAAGAATGGATAAGTGGAATATTATTTAGATGGAGAGAGACCACAGTAAGGCAGTTGCAGCAAATATTTAGAACGGAAAATGGAATGTTGGCCGTTATTGTAAAGAGGATTATGTACAAGTAGGAAAGTGCTGCAAGAGCCATACAGGGCATTGGTGAGACCGCACCTGGAGACTTTACAGTTTAGTCTCTTTAAGAAGGGATATATTTGAATTGGAAGCAACTCAAGAGGACATTCACAATGGGAATGAAGGGCTTTGTCTGGTGAGGAAAGATTAGAGTCTAGAAGAATGAGAGAATGATATCTTTATGGGTCAGACTAAAACCAGTTTTTAGTGCATGGAAAATCAATACCAAACTAAACCAGTGTGTCCTAGTGTATACCTACATATAAAAGCCACAACAGGTACTATTGCACTCCAACCTCCAAAATGAACATGTCGAACAATGTTCAAAATTTTACACAACTTACGTACATCCTCTGTTTTCCACTAATTACAAATCTAACACAATCGCTGGTTTCCTATTCCCAAGAGGATACCTCATTTTTTAATCTAAAATTTCAAAGCTTAGGGAAGGACTTTGACTCATTTTGATCTAAGACTGACAAAACATTTTCTTTAACAAAGAGAAATTTTATTCTAGTCTTCCAATTGACTTTTCCCCCTTTATTTCTGACTTTGACCTGGATCTGAACTGATTTCAGGCATAATTTATGTTGGAGTAACTATTGGTACTCTCCTCATATTCCAACTATCCAGTTCATCAGGCTAATTTGACTGATGCGAACTCGACTCTTTTTTTATGAACATCTAAAGTAAAACATGATCTCCAGATACAAACTTAACCTTTCAACTACCCAACCATCTTAAATAGAACCACGTTGTGTTCCCCTTTAATGCAAGGGGATTTGAGTACAGGAGAAAATAAGTTTTGTTTCAGTTCTGTAGAACACTGGTGAGATTGCATCTGGAGTATTGTGCTCAGTTCTGGTCCTCTTGCCTACAGAAGATGTATTTGCCATCCAGGGCATGTGGCAGAGGTTCACTAGACTGATTCCTGGGAATAGTGGCACTATTCCATTAGGGCAGATTGAGGAGGCTGGTCCTGTATTCTCTGGAGTTTAGATGATTGAGGTAATATCATATAAACTTATAAAACCCTTGATGTAGAACATTGTGGACAGGATGTTTCTTCTGGCTGTGAGGTTTAGAACCAGAGGACACAGTTTCAGAATAAAAGGCAAACATTTAGAATTCAGATTATGAGGAACATCTTCACTCAGAGGGGACAAATTTTTGGAATGCTATACTCCAGAAGACTGCGACAGCTCAGGCTTTAACTAAGTTCAAGACAGAAATTGATAGTTTTCTAGTAACTAATGACATTAAGAGATCTGGGGAGTGCACAGGACTATGGCATTGAAGTAGATGATTAAGCCTGATCTAGAACAGTGGAGGAGGCCTGAATGGCCTACTCCTGGCTCCTATGTTCTTAACTGTAGGTACATGAGGGAACAGTTCAAAAGTAGTAAGAGCAAAACACTGCATGTGCCGGAAATCTGAAAATCACTAATTCTCTTTTTCTCTTCACAAGTATGGTCAGACCTGCTAAAGCTCTCCAGGATTCTCTGTGTTTAGCTCACAGTAAAAGGATTTGCACAACACTTCAGTAAGGTGAAGGGACTGCTGAAAAGGCAGGGTTACCACAGATACAATATTAGCAGACACACACTAAATAACTAACTACCTAAATGATTTATTTACTGCACAGAAAGAAGCCATTCAGTTCACTGAATCTGTGCCATCTACTCTCAGAGCAATCGGGTCATCAGGATGACTGTAAAGGGCATATTGTCACTCAATTAACAATACAGAAGCTCAGACTAAGGTTCTGGGGACATGTTCAATTGGAAGTCAGTTTTAAAAGAACCCAGCATTACTTGGGAATGCGTGTACTGGTCCTCTACTGTGAATTACACAAGACAAGATGGACCAGTATGTCTCATTTGCAGTTTCAGAGTTTTCCTTCTGCAAATCCCGCTCCAGAATCCAATGGACTTTAAACTCATTTAATATATCTGGAATTGTAGACTAGATTGCCGTTATAACTTATTTGCTTCATGAATGCCTCATCTGATATGGCCTATGTGTGAATGCTTCTAAATTCTCACTGCATTGGTTTGTTAGGTCGTAAGATGTAGGAACAGAAGCGAGTATTTAATCCTATTGACTATGCTCCACCATTCAGTGAGATCATGACTCAGAGTTATACAACACAGAAGAGACTGTTAGCACTGATTGAAATATACCAGTCCCACTTTCCAGCACTTGGCCCATAGTCTTGAATGTTAGGTCATTTCAAGTGCTTATCCATGTACTTCTTTCAAAGTTGTGAGTTTCCTGCCTTTCCTACCCTCCCAGGCAGTGCATTCCAGATTCCCACCAGCCTCTGAGTGAATAAAGATTTCCTCAAATCCCCTATAAATCCACTGCCCTTCATCTAAAAATCATGCCCCTTGTTATTGATCCTTCAACTGAGAGGATCCTTCAACTTAAATTGATCCTGTCCATGCTCCTAATAATCTTAGACACCTTTATCAGGTTCCCCACAACCTGCTCCAAAGAAAACAACCTGAGCTTTTCCAGTCTCTCTTCATAGCTAAAATGCTTCATCCTATACAATATCTCATCTGAACCCTCTCCAGTGCAATCACATCCTTCCTATAGTATGGAGACCAGAACTGCACAACGTAGTCCAGCTGTGGCCTAATAAAAGTCCTGTACAGATCCAACATAAATAACAAACAAAACAGGACCCAGCACTGATCCTTGTGGTATGCCACTGGACACCAGCATCCATACAAACATCCTTCTACAACCACCCTCTCTCCCCCACCACTAACCTGTCAAGTTGCCCTGGATTCTAGAGATAGTAGGAACTGCAGATGCTGGATGCTGCTTTTCTGATGAAGGGTCTAGGCCCGAAACGTCAGCCTCTCTGCTCCTAGGATGCTGCTTGGCCTGCTGTGTTCATCCAGCCCTGCACTCTGCCCTGGATTCTACATGCTTTTACCTTTTTTTAGTCTCCCATGTCAAAGGCTTTGCTGAAATCCATATAAACTATATCAACTGTGTTACCTTTATCTACACACCTAATCATCACCTTGAAAAATTCAACCAGATTTGTTAGGCATGACCTCCCTCTGATAAAGCCACGCAGACTATCCCTCGTCAAACTGTGCCTCTCCAAGTGAAGATTAATTCTCTCCTTCAGAAATTTTCCCTACTACTGACATGAGGCTCACCCTGTTCTGTAATTCCATGGTTCATCTCCATCACCATTCTTGAGAAGCAGAACCCCACCAGTCCTCTGGCACCTCCCGTGTGGCCCAAGAGGAATTAAAAATTTGAGTCGGAACCCTTGTAACTTCCTCCCTCGTCTCCCACAGCACCCTGGGATACTACTCATCCAGAACTGGGATTTGTTCACTTTTAAGCCTGCCAAACCTCCAATACCTCCGCACTCCCTTTGTCAACCTGCTCAAGAACCTCACAGTTCCTCTTCCAGAATTCTGTACCTACAACCTCCTCCCACGTGAAGATAAATATGAAGCACTCATTTTACACCCTGTCAATGTCTTCCAGATCCACACAAATTGCTGTCTTGGTTCCTAATGGGTCCTACTCTTTCCCTGGTTATCCTCTTCCCTCTGATGTACAAAATATCTTGAGATTCTCCCTAATATTACCTGCCAGTGTTCTTTGTTCTCCTAATTGTTTTAAGTAAACCCTCCTTCATTTCTTATGTTCCACTAGGGTCTCCACTGGTTTGTTCCCATTGCATCTTCTAAAAGCCTGTCTTTTTTTAGCCAGTCCTGAATATTCGTGGACACCCAGGGTGGTCTGCACTTGTTGCTCCCATGTTTCACCCTAAATGGAACATGTTGGGCCTATACAGTCCACATTTCCTTTTTGAACACCCTGCACTGTTGTGCTGTAGATTTTCTCATTAGGTCGCAGTCTCCTTTGGCCAGATCCTGCCTTATTTTAATAAAATCTGGCTTCCCCCTCAATCCAAAACCCTTTTTTTTTGCAGACCATCTCTTTGCTTTTCCATTACAAATTTCAAACATATGGAGTTGTGCTCACTGTCACTAAAATGCTCTTCCATTGCTACCTTAACCACCTGTTCAGCACTGCACCATTCCTTGTTGGACCTTGTGCATGTTGACAGAAAACAATTCTCCTGAATATGTTTCAAGAACCTTACCACCCTCAGTGCTTCCGACATGGAGCAGCGTTGATTCATCAACTGAATGAGGACGTGGTAATCAGCAGGAGATTTCTTTGCACATGTTTAACATGAAGCCAGGAGACGTCATGGGGTCCAGAGTCAACGTCGAGGACTCCCAAGGCAACTCCCTCCTGACTGTACAGCACTATGCCGTCATCTCTGCTGGGTCTGTCCTGCCAGTGGGACAGGACATATCTAGAGGTGGTGATGGTTGTGTCTGGGACATAGTCATACTCAGGGAATCATACCTTTTGAGACAATGTCATGCTGACAGCTCTCCCAATTTTGGCATTAGTTCCCAATTATTGGATGGGTATTATTAAGCTGGAGAGGGTTCCGAAGAGATTTACCAGGATGCTGCGGGTATGGACGGTTTAAGTTATAAAGAAAGACTGTACAGGCTGGGACTTTTTTTCCACTGGAGCAGAGGAGGTTGAACGGCAACATTATAGAAGTTTATAAAATAATGAGGGGTTTATAGATAGAGTTAATGGTCTGTCTTTTCCCTAGGATGGAGGATTTCAAGACTAGGGGGCACACTTTTAAGGTGAGAGGAGAGAGATTTAAAATAGGCTTGAGGGGCAAATTTTTTTACAGAGGATGGTTCACATGTGGAATGGACTTCCCAAGGAAGTGGTGGATGCGGATACAATTACAATATTTAAAATACACTTGGATAAGTACATGAATAGGAGAGGCTTGGAGGGATATAGGCCAGGAGCAGGCAGGTGGGACTAGTTTAGTTTGGGATTATGTTCGGCATGGACTGGTTGGACCGCAGCGTCTGTTTCCATGCTGTATGACTAAATCTTTTCCCTTTATACTAAGACTACCCCAATTAATATTGGGGAAGTTGAAATCCCCGAATATAACTATCCAAGTATTTTCTGCTCCTCTATTGTCTGCTGACTATTTGGGGGCCTTCAACATGCTCCCAGCTGTGGGACTGCTCTTTTTATTCCAAAGTGTTACCCCATAAAGACTCATTTGAAGATATTGCCTCTCCATACGGAAGTAACTGGCTTCTTAATTAATAATGCAGTACCACCTATTTTTCAGCATCCCATCTTGCCTGAAGATCCAAAATCCCAGAATATTGAGTTGGCAATCCTGCCCTTTCCTCAACCACATCTCTGTGATGGCTACAACATTGCAATTCCACATGTCAATCCACATCCTTAAGAATCCTAGCATTAAAGTAGAGGTCATCCAACCTCAACTTTGTATCTCAACACGGCTGAAATCGCTGTGCCTTGGTTCTTTTACTGAAGTATGCTGTGTCCCTATTGTGCCAACACTCTATGACACCTCTCTCTGCCTAACTAGTTTAAACTCCTCCCAACATCACTAGCAAACCCTCCCACAAGATGTTGGTCCTATTCTGGTTCAGGTGCAGTCTGTCCCACTTATACAGATCCCAACTTCCCCAGAAAAGGTTCCAGTGATTCAGAAATCCAAAACCTTCCCACCTGCACCAACTCTTGAGCCATACATTCATCTGCTTTATTCTCCTATTTCTGTACTTGTGGCACCAGGAGTAATCCAGAGATTACAACCTCAGAGGTCCTGGTTTTTAATCTGTTGCTTAGCTCCCTGAATTCTTGATGCATGCCTTCATTCCTCATTCTACGTGTATCATTGTACCAAAATCTCTGACTTATCATCCTGTCTTTTCAAGATGCCTTGTAGCCATTCAGTGACATTCCTGACCCTGGCACTAGCGAGGGAACAGACCATCCTGGGGTCACATCTATGGTTACAGAAATGCTTGTCTGCACCCCTCACTATTGAGTTACCTTACACTATTTTCCTTAGATTCTTGTTCCTTCCCCGATCGAAAAATGCTCAAATCCACTTTCAGCCTCTGCCCCACAACTCTTGATTCCCTTACGAATTAAAAATACCTTGAATGTACTCACTGATCCACCCTTGATAGCTCTTTACAGTAAAGAATTCCACAGAGTCACTACCCTCAGAAAACAATGCCTCCTCATTTCAGCTTAAATTTCAGAGATTGTGCTCTTTGGTCCTAGACTCACCCACAAGGGAAAATCATCTCACCATATATAGCCTGTCAAGTCCAACAATAACCTTACGTCTTAGTAAGGTTTCCTGTCAGTCTTCTGCAGTACAAGCCCAACCTCACAACATGTCCTTATAAGAAAATCCATCCCCTTGGGGGATGCTTCCAAAGTAAAGTGCCTTTCCTTGGTTAAGGGGACCAAAACCAGAGTTTCAGGTGTGATCTAACTACTGCCTCAAATTGTTTTAGCAAGACATTCTCATATTTATACTCCATTCTCTCTAAAACAAAGGCCAAAATTTCATTTGTCTTTTGTATTGCCTGCAAAACTCTGATGTTAGGTTTTTGGGGATTCATACACAAAAAACCCTAGTCCCTCTGTGCTGCAGCTTTCTGCATCTTTCTTCATTTAAATAAAATTCAGATCTTCTGTTCTTCCTGCTAAATCTGCGATAGGGTCAGGGTTAGCATAACCTTATTTCCCACATTATGCCAAGTTTTTATACTTTCACGTACCCTTTCCTTGTCAGACTCTCTGCGTCATCCTCATTACTTGCCTTCCTATGTGTTTTTGTGTCATCTGCAAGCTTGGCTATAATATTCACTTTCTTTATCCAAGTCATGAACATAAACTGTAAACAATTGTGGGCCTAGCACTGATCCCTAAGGCACTCCAATATTTACAGGTCACCATCCTGAAAATTCCCTCCTTATCCCAACTCTCCATCTCCCATTAGTTAGCCACTCCTCCATCTGCTAATATACTATCCCCAACACCATGGGCTCTTAAGGTAAGTAGCCTTACGAGCAGTACATTATTGAATGCCTTTTGGAAAGCCAGATATATTACATTTACTGGTTCACTTTTATCTATCTGCTCATTATGTCCTCAAAGAATGTAATAAATTTGTCAGGTGTAATTTCTCCTTCATGAAGCCATGCTGACTCTGATTTTATTAAATATTTCTAAATGCTCTGCTATAACAGCTTTTATAACAGACTGACATTCTCCCAATGATAGATGTTTACGAGCCCACAGTTCCTGTATTGTCTTTCTTTTGAAAAAGGGTATTATGCTGGTGGTTTTCCAATCATCAGATGTTCCCTGAATGTAAGGATTCTTGGAAGAATCCTATTGGCTATCTTTATAGCTACTTCCTTCAAAACTCTTCAAGAGAACCTTTTTAGCTAGGACATAAGTCCAATGAGTAGGGGTTCAATTCTGGATTTAGTCTTAGAAAAGAAAACTGGGCAGGTAGATGAAGTAGCAGTTAATGATCATTGTGGAGATAGTGATCATGATACATTTAAATGAGCATAATTAAGCACAAGGACAAAGACAGAAGAGGAGTAAAAGTGATATATTCGGTAAGTCAAACTTTATAATGTTGAAAGATCATGTGCCAAAAGTGGACTAGTTACATCAACTTGAAGGAAAGTCACTGGGAGATCAGTGAGAGGAATTCAAAAGCAAGATTCTACAGGAACAACGTAGACATGTCACCAAAAGGAACTGGTAAGGTACTGTCAAATCCCTGCTTATTCAGAACTACACGGGTTTTGATAAAGCAGAAAAACTAAGGTTCGAAGTTAGACCACACCAGGTTGTAGTCCAACAGGTTTATTTGAAATCACAAGCTTTCAGAGCACTGCTTCTTCATCAAGTGAAGGGGCCTGTTAGTGACTAACAACAGGGGGTGTGTAATGGCAGGCTATGTGGTAACAAAGCCTGGGACATGGGAGAGTTCAATGATTTTAGGGCCTAAACTCTCCACGTCCCAGCCCCCCACCCCACACACCAGGCTTTGTTATCACATAGCCTGCCATTACACATCCCCTGTTGTTAGTCACTAACAGTCCCCATTAACAACTATTCACCCTCCCAGCCTGATCGTTAGCAACTCCTTTGTCCAACTGTCTTTCTCTCTCTTCGGGCTCTATCCTATTGTTTACTCCCTACCCCACCCACCTCCCTATTTTCTGCATATAAACTGACGCTTTCCCAGCCACCATCAGTTCGGAGGAAGGGTCACCGGACCCGAAACGTTAACTGTTTTTTTCCTTACAGATGCTGCCAGACCTGCTGAGCTTTTCCAGCAACTTTGTTTTTGTTCCTGATTTACAGCATCCGCAGTTCTTTTGGTTAATACTTTCGGAAGCTTAGAAGAGTAGTGAAAGTACATGGGTGAGGTGAAAAAGGGAATTAGGAAAACAAAAAGAGGATTTGAAAATAAAATTGGTAAAACTGAGGAAAATTCGAAGATATTTTACAAGTACATTAAGCCAGAAGATGACTCTGGAAAGGGTTGGGCTTATCAGAGACATATATAGTAACTTGTGCGTGGAAGCAGAAGATGTGGGCAGGGTTTTTGATGAGTATTTTGACTTTGTCTTGATAAAGGAGACGGTTGTTGCAGACATTCTACCTAAAGAATGCAAAATATTAGATAAAATAAGCACAATGGGAAGGGTAGAACTGGAGGGACTGTCCTGCTTGAAGGTGGATAAATCACCAGGGCAGGACGAATTATATCAAAGGCTGTTAATGGAAGCCAGGGAGTAAATAGTGGATCTTTCAAGGATTTTCCAATCCTCACCAGATATGGGTGAGATAAGAGTACTGGAGGAATGGGAATGTTGTACCATTAATCAAAAAGTGTGAGAAGGATAGACCAAATAATTATAAGCTAGTGAGTCTGACCCTTGGTGGTAGACAAATTATTACATCAGTATTGACAGATACAGAAGAGACAAATTAATCAGAAACAGACAACATGATTGTGTTATGGGAAGTCATGCCTTACTAACAGTTGATTGGTTTAAGGAGTGTAGGAGGTTGAGGGGGCGACCTTATAGAAGTTTATAAAATAATGAGGTATAGATAAGGTTAACAGCAATTGTCTTTTTCCCTAGGATAGGGGATTTCAAGACTAGGGGCCACATTTTTAAGGTGCGAGGAGAGAGATTTAAAAAACATGTGAGGGGCAATTTTTTTTTTTTAACACAGGTGATTCTCATGTGGAATGAATTTCCTAAGGAATTGGTGGATATGGGTACAATTACAACATTTATAAGACATTTGGATAAGTAGTGAATAGGACAGGTTTGGGTGGGGGGGAATGGGCCAGCAGCAGGCAGGTGGGGCTGGTTTAGTTTGGGATTATGTTTGGCATGGACTGGTTGGAACGAAGGGTCTGTTTCCATGCTGTAAGAGTCTATAAGAAGTAACAAAGAGGCTTGTAGATGTTATAAATGGATTTTAATAGGGCATTTGACAAACCTTATGTGGCAGGTTGGTAAAAAAAAATTAAAGTCCATGCGATGCAGGGAAAGGAATGGTGATATATTTCCAAGTCAGGATGGTGAGTCACTAGGATAACTTATAGGTGGTGGTTCTCCTATATATATGCTGCCCTTGTCCCTCTAGATGGAAGTGGACATGCGTTTAGAAGGTGCTGTCTAAGGATATTCAGTGAATTTCTGCAATGCATCTTGTGGATTGCACACCATGCTGCCACTGCACATCAGTGGAGAGGGAGATATGAGGTGCAGAATTATGAAATTAAGAAAAGGGTTCTTAATTTATTGTAGATTCCAATGTTACAAAACATCAAATTCAATTGAACAGGATAGCAATTCAAATATTTATCCATTTTCCTTTTGATAATTGCTACTGAATCTGCTTCTACCATCTTTCCAGGCAGTGCGTTCCAAGTTACAACAATTCATCCCAGAAAGATATCCCACCTCCTCGGTTTTGCAAATTATTATAAGGCTTTGCCCTCTGGAGTACTGACCTTACTGTCACTGGAAATAACTTCTCTTTACTCTTTACTTAGGGCAGGCGCGGTGGCTGAGTGGTTAGCACTGCTGTCTCACAGCACCAGGGACCTGGGTTCGATTCCACCCTTCAGCGACTGCCTGTGTGGAGTTTGCGCATTCTCCCCGTGTCTGCGGGGGTTTCCTTTGGGTGCTCTGGTTTCCTCCCACAGTCCAAAATTGTGCAGGCTAGGTAGATGGACCACGCTAAATTGCCTGTAGTATTCAGGGATTAGGTGGGTTATAGGGATGGGTCTGGGTGGGATGCTGTGAGGTTCAGTGTGGACTAGTTGGGCCGAAGGGCCTGTTTCCACACTGTAGGGGTTCTATGATACTCAAAGCAGAATTCTTAATAATTTTGAACATATCTATTAAACTTCCTGTTAATCTAGTTTGCTATAAGGAGTAAATCCCTGGTTTCTCCAGGGATTGCTACCAAACTATTTCCCGTTGTAATTCCGTGCCTAGGATTCAGAGACCCTGGGGTGGGATTTTGGGGATTAACAAACGTGGTTTTTGTGGGGGGATAGGATTGACTTTCAATCATTAGTGGGAGGAGGGGTTGAGCATTTGCCATGCTTCTCTCCTTCACACCCCCATCTCCTTGGCTCTGTATCTTCCACCTAACTTTATCTACCATCACCTCTCCTTATGACTCCATTTTCACCTCCTCCACACCACTCCCAACTTCCTCCATCCTCCATTTTACCTTCACTGTTACCACCTATTACCTCCTCCTACATCCCTACACACCCACTATTTCCCTCTCCTTCATTCCATCCACCCCTCCATCGGGGTTCTGATACCCCCCAATCCCTTTAATTTGGGAAGCTCCAGTCTCTCCATGTAACTGAAGTCTCTCATCTCAGACTGTTCTGGCAAATCTCGTCACGTCCTCTCAAATGCCTTTAATACCTCTATCTTTTCTAAGCAGGAGCAATACCCAGAAATGAGCACAACACTCCAGCCTAACCAGTGTTTTAGAAAGAGTTAACATAATTTCTTTGATTGTTTAATGACATGTCTTCATGATTTATAAAAGAGTACAAAAATCACCCATTTTCTCCTGCTCCACTTCCATATCTCCCACCTCTGGACAAGTTGAGGTAATTAGAAAATAGAGAGCTAATGAAAATCACAGAAATGGCCAGCTTTTGTGGAGCCCTGCCCTGTGATGTCACAGATTGGCGAATGGGATCTGAATAGTTAGTGGCATCATGTAAGTAGCATGTATCAATACTGGAGCATTAACACAATATTTCACTATTACAGATACAAAACGTGACTGATGGATGAACAGATAACATACTTTGTCCACGCATGAAGTAATGGTTCTCTTTATACTGCCGATGCAGAAAGAGGCCACGTAGGAAGTTGCAGATCTCTGACCCTGTCAGGCGTGACACAAATAAATTCTTTACCATACTGTCCAGCATGCCCCCTGGAATTATTGTTCGCATTGCAGGTTGATTTTTTCTTGATTGTGGATTATCTGTATCAACAACATATTAGCATATCACTTTCAGATCAGGAAAGGGTGTGAAGTATAGTGTTACAAAACACTTTAACAAATGCATTCAATAACATGCAAGACAACAGATGCTTTGTACATAACAAATAAAAGCTTGTTAGGCACACTGAACTAAAGGGTTCAGATGATGTTCACAGACCATAAAAGCAGTGTTTCATTATTTATGAGCCTCATTATATCTTCACTGTTCATTCCTAGGCATTCTGAGACAAGTAGACATGTGCTTATAAAGTTATAACAGTGCTATCTGGTGCGACAATAATAACTTGCACTTACACTAACTCAATAAAATGTCCTAAAGCATTTCACAAACAAAATTTGACACAGCTAAATATTTCGAGAGGGAATTCCAGATTTGAGAGTGCAGTCAACTGAAGTCAAGCTATCAATTAGCAGAAGAATCAAAATTAAATCTGAACAAGAGGCTCAACCTGGAATGATGCACAGATCTTGGAGAGTTGTACACCTGAAATATATTGGATCGATAGGTACGGGCCAGGCTATGGAGAGATTTGAAGACAAGGATGAAGAATTTTAAAACGGAAGTGTTTCTGGACTGGGAACCTATTCAGTGAACACAGCAGAAACAGGTGAACTGGAAACCAGTTGGAATACATGCAGCACAGTTCTGGCTGAACTGAAGTTTACAGAGTGGGAGACTGTCCTGTACAGGTTGTTACTTCTAAACTTCACTATTCTAAAAGACATGATGAAGGGCTGAGCAACAGAGAGGCTGAGGCAGGGGTAGAGACATGTGATGTTACAGAGACGGATGTGTATAATCTTGGTGTTGGACCATTAACTCAGGATCAAAAACGATACGAAGCTTCGAGCGTGGAAGTAAGAAATTAAGAAAGGCCCCGGGATATTCTTGCGAACAGAGATAATGCAAGAGCAGAAGAAAAAGAAACTATTGGAAGTGAAATTCTTTCTATGCTTAGATACATAAGAATGGGATTAACTGGACGGTGGTAGAGACAGCTTGGAGAATGACGACGTAGTCAACTATGTCAAAGGCTGCAAACAGATCGAGACGAAAAAGGGAAGTTTATCCTTATCACAGTCACATAGATGTTGTTTAAACCTGAGTGACAAAAAGATGGACATGCATTTGTGAGGCGACATGTTTAAGGATTCTGGAGACAAAGAAGGTATTTTGCAAGGACACTGGAATCAAGGATGGATGTTTTTGAGACAGTGTGCAATGACAGCAGATCTGAAGGGAAGGGGAACAAGAGTCAACCGGTAACATTCGCGAAGGAAGATGGAGCTGA
This sequence comes from Rhincodon typus, assembly GCF_021869965.1. Lineage (NCBI taxonomy): Eukaryota > Metazoa > Chordata > Chondrichthyes > Orectolobiformes > Rhincodontidae > Rhincodon > Rhincodon typus. The sequence continues at coordinate 8,309 of NW_025967573.1, read as the reverse complement.
GTTGGTGAGTTCAGTGGTTAGCAGGTTAATGGAAATAAAGTTGAGGGAATAGCAGGTGGACAAGGAGGCTACGAAGGGCATGCAGGAAATAGGAGAGAAAAATCTGACTTCAAATCTAGGACAGTGGTGTAGTGGATATTGTAACTGGCCTATGATAAGGCTCTGGGAGACTGGTAACGAAATAAGAATTTCATGAGTTCCTCCACTTATCACAGAATGTTTAGAATCCTGGATTGGTTACAGTGCACAGGCCATTTAGTCTTGCATGGGTCTGCAACAGCAATTCACTGAGTGCCACCCACCTTTCCCACACTGCCCTCCAAATTTCTCCTCTTCAACTAATAATCTGTTTGTTGGAGGTGAGGGCAGAGGGGACAGGAAAGAAGGGTTTGCAATGTGTCAGACAAGTCCTCGTTGCATTCCAGAAAGCTGCTGGAACAATGAGCAGTTTTAGCCAAGGAGAGTTAGAGGAGGAATTCAATCCAGATGAGTGTGCAACGATCCACTTGGCAGGAAAAACAAGGCAAGGGAATACATGATGAATGGAAGGTCCTGGGAAACATTTAGGATCAGAGGGACCTTGGTGAGCACGACCACCTGTTCCTTAAGGTAGTAGGACGGGTAGACATGGCATACCTGTCTTTATTAGCTGAGGCATAGCGTTTAAGAGCAGGGAGGTTTTGCTGGAACTATATAAAATGTTTAGGCTACAGAAAGAATATTGTGTGCAGTTGTGGAATCCACCTTTTTAGGAAGAAAGGGTACTGGAAAGGGTACAGAAAAGATTACCAGGATGCCACCCGTGCTGGAGAGTTTGTTATGAAGTGAGACTGAACAAACTGGGGCTGTTTTCCTTAGACAGAGGAGACTGAGATGTATAAAATTATGAAGGGCATAGATAAGATAGACAGGAAGAAACTTTTCCCCTTGATGGAGGTATCAATGACCACAGGACACAGATTTAAGACAATAGGTAGAGTAAATGTGAGGAAAACCTTTTTCACCAGAGGGTGGTGGGAATCTGGAACTCACTGCCTATAAAGGTGGTAGAGGAAGAAATCTTCGTACTATTTAAGAAGTATTTAGATGTGCACTTGTGATGCCAAGGAATACAAGACCATGGGACAAGTGCTCGAAAATGGATTAGAATAATTAATTTTGACCACTGAAAACTCGATGGGCTGAAGAGCTTCCTGTCAGTTTTGTAGATTTCTAATGAAAACAGGACCTGTGGTGCTTTAGGTGATCCTACCAAATGTGAATGTCTGAACCAGCTGTAAATGCTGAAGTCTGAGCTTATTGAACTTAAGGGAGCTGAGGTCAGATGGGTATGAATCTTTTTAATTCACTTGTGGAACACTGGTGTCGCAAGCTAGGCTAGCACATATTGCTGTTCCCCAGCTGCCCTCGAGAAAGGTGGTGATGTTCCTGAGTATCTGCTGCCCCTTTCCTTCGAGACGGTAGTGGTAACTTAAGGATATTTGGTGAATTTCGGCAGTGCATTCTTGTAGATAATACACACTGCTGTTTCTGAGTGTCAATGGTGGACAGAGTGAATGTTTGTGGATGTGTTGCCAATCAAACAGGTTGCTTTTCCTGGAGGATGTCAAGCTTCTTGAGTGTTCTTGGAGCTACATTCATTCAGGCAAGCGGGGAGTATTCCATCACACCTGATTTGTGCCTTGAAGATGGTGGACAGGCTGTGGGGAGTGAGGTGGTGAGGTACATGTTGCAAGTTTCCTAGCCTCTGACCTGCGCTTGTAGCCACCATATTTATATAAGTAGTCCTCGTCAGTTTCTGGTCAATGATAACCCCCGGATGTTGATCATGGGGGAATTTAATGCTGGCAAAGCCAATGAATGTCAAGGGACTACGGTTAGATTCTCTATTTTTGGAGGTGGTTATTGCTTAGTGTTTGTGTGCTGCGAATGTCACTTGCCACTTGTCAGCTGAAACCTGTATGTTTTGCTGCATTTTAACATGGGCTGCTTCAGCATCTGAGGAGATGTGAATGGTGCTGAACATTGTGCACTCATTGGCAAGCATCTCCACTTCTGAATTTACGTTAGAGGGAAGATAATCGATGAAGCAGCTGTTGTTAGACGAAAGAGCTCCTGCAGAGATGTCCTGGAGTTGAGATGACTGACCTCCAACAACTGCAAACATCTTCCTGTCTGCTAGGTATGACTCCAACCCAACAGAAATTATGCCCCAATAACCATTGATACGCAGTTTTGCTGGGGCTCCTTGATGCCACACTTGGTTGAATGCGGCCTTTATGTCAAGGGCTGTCACTCTCACCTCACCTCTGTAATCAAGCTCTTTTGTCCATGCTTGAACTAAGGCTGTAATGAAGTCAGAAGCTGAGTGGCCCTGGAGGAGGATACAATGGGGCATCAGTAAGCAGATTTTTGTTCAAGCAGGTGCTATTTGGCAGCACTGTTTGACATCTTCCATGACTTTACTAATGATTGAGGGCAGACTGATGGGACAGTAATTGATTGAGTTGGATTATCCTGGTAAGATCAGGAGCACACTACTATTTTGGAATGTTGTCAAGGCCTAAAGCCTTTGCAGTATCCAATGTTTCGAGTCACTTTTTGATATTATGTGGTGTGAATTGAATTAACTGAAGACTGGCACCTGTGATGCTGTAGGGTTTCTGGAGGAGACCTCTGAAGAGCCTCAGGATGAATGTAAGAGACAACAGCTTTTTACTTTTGGGACTATAGACTGAAAATAAGAAAAAGATGGATGCTGCTTTAAAAACAAAGGAGGAAATGGCAAGAATTTGTTTGCAGCTTTGGAAAAATCAAGTGGAGCTAACTGATGTCTATGCAACAATATTAATTTTGGGAATACTGTGCTCAGACAAAGCAGCATCACCTGTCTGTGTTCAGGAGAACTCTGCTCAGACTGTCTTTTGATTTGTGTTTCAAATGCCACTACTTGTTATGGGTTCAGGAGAGCTTAGCATAGTAACAAGCCTCTTATTAGCCGAACTGCAGTTTAACACAGGAATCTGAGGGGAAATAAAAACAGAAGACAACACAGGGCCCAGAAAGTTATAACCTCGGCATCTCTCTCTCTCTCCCTTGCTCTTAAAAAAAAGCCTCGCTAACTGTGTTGAAAAAGTAGAGAAAACTTACTCAGAGCTGCTGAAAGGAAGAATCTGAAGTTTACTGAGAAAAGAAAAGCCTGGGTCCAAACAAGAATCTAGTGAACATCATGGGTGTACAGATAACGTCCAGGGATCACTGATGAATCAAAAGGATTGCGGAACCAACTCGTCTAAGTTTTGTGTTTTTGGACTGATGTTACAGAACTGTGCTCCCTTGACTTTTCTCCTCAACAAATAATATGTTTTATGTCTTTTTCTTTTGCGTCGGTTTGGGGGTAAAGTTAAATATATTAAAAATCCTGTTCTTGTTAAAGAACGTTACAATAAATCGTTATTTTTAATTATTACTGAAAGAACCTGGTATAATTTGCTTCTTTCCTGGGTAGAAGTTAATGGGGCAAATTGGGATTTGTAGTAGTTTCATTTGATTTAACGTTTGTCAAAATTCAGAGAATAGTGGGGCTTGATTTCCACCGCACTACCTAAATGACAAGCAGCAAAGGATTTACTGGAGAAAAAGACAAATGTTTCCCATTCAGGTCATAAGTCTCATGATTTACAAGTCATTCTGTAGCTCTCAGAGAAAGATGTCTCACATCTTGATCAGTAGCTTTGCACAAATGGTAGGGCTAGCAGGGAAATTATTGGCTGTTATAAAACAAAGAAAAAAATGATTGGTACCTGTTGTTTTAATAGCATCCTGCAAGTTCTGCATCCATGTGTTGGAAGCGCCCATCATCTCCCTCAGGATCTCCTCCAAATTTGCTGCAAAAGCACTACCCCACTGGCCTGCAGAGGAGGAGTACAGTCATTTTCACAGTATCTCTTATTCTAACTTATTAGATCCTTTATCTCCACCCGCGTGTAAAGAGATCGCCACACACAGTGAGTGGGCAGCCAAGGCTACACAAAATTCCTGCCAATAGTGTACAATCATTTCGTTCGCCTTCGAATCAACCCCGTTCCCAGAGCGTTGAGTCACCTCCATACAAGTATAAAAGTAGAAACTCTCCCACCCAGGGTGTACCTATTCCTTCTCAGGTTTAAAGTACATGTAGCGGTATATTAAACCCTTCAGGAACTTAGTCAAGCAGGTATTCCTAATGGAAGAGATTACCTGTATGTCAGAATGAACTTCACATTCTCAGTCTGGGCACTGGATATGGATCAGGAATGAGAACACAAACATACTGCTCCTCCAAGCCTGAAATCTAACCCATTCTGGGGTGTCAATTCCAATTTCATTAGCCCTAATCTTACCTATGATAACTAATCCAATACAAATCAAACCAACATTATACAAACACAAAACATATTACAAATTACTTCCCCATATGAAACCAGTACTCTCCCTGTTGAGAGTTTGGGCCTGTTAAAGATAGATGCATAATAATGGACATTAGAAAATGGCAGATTTGTTAAGTTGTTTTGTTTTTTTCACAAGACAAGATGATGACTAAACCCATTGGGAATATAGAAATATGTTAAGGAGTAGGAACCTTTTGGAATTAATAGAGAAAATGGTAACTGCCAGCCCAGGGTATTAAAAGAAACACATTAAAAAATTGTAGATGGCTTTTACAAAGCTTTGAACTGTGACTTTGAATTAGAAACTGTTACTGAAGCTAAAGGTAAAATCAAGAAACAAAGTCTCACCATTTAACTAGCTCAAGGGGTTAAGCAAACTAACTTATTTTTTTTCCTACGTTTTTTTCTTAACCAACTATAATACATACTTCTCCAGAGAAGCCATGACTCCAAATGTAACTTGTAAATTTATATGCAGTGCGATTTTTGGACTTCAGATCTGGTTGTTAACTGTACCTTCCAAGAAGCTGATTCTCATTTCTGGACATTTCTTTATCAGGTATCCCATGAAGAATTTGCTTCCAAAATGCTGAATGGGGATGTAAGCTCCATATTTTGGAATTCCAGCTTCATAAGGAGTGCATTCAAACCACTCTGCAAAAGACCGAAGATTCTGCTTCATGTTGGCTGTAGGTCTCCTTAATAGAATCATTACACCATTTTCATATGGTACACAACTTGAAGGACAATTTTCACACAGTCTGCAGCCCCATGACACTCCGCTTGTGAAGTGGCAATGGCTAAACATCAAGGCGATGTACATGAACATCTAGGAATAGCACAATTTTCACCTCAAATACTTATAGGCACTGTTGCTGTAACTCTGCAATTAAGTGTATAGCTCAGTCACTAATGATGCCTACTTAAGAAACGTTACTGGAATCTTCTCAATATTGTGTAAATGTTGTCAGGGTATCCTTCTGATGGTATGATGGGATAGGCAGATGTATTGAGGCATAATTCATTATAAAAAGCTTGAAGTATGCAGTACATCAATTGCTAGCACCCACAACAGGAAAGGTACCTAGCTAACAAATGCATTCCCCTACTAAATCAATACAGCTCTCTAAGCAGACATTCAACATACCCCAAAACAACAGGCGGTCTCTCCAAATGAAAAATCCCACCTAGCACCCAGTACCTAGACAAAGGTACAAACTCTAAACTGACATGTTCTCTATTTGAAGGCATCTATTGAGTTACAGGCCAGACATTTCTGAATGGAGATGATTTTCAGCCTCCCTGTTCAAACTTCCTGAATGCAGCCACTTAAGAACATATCTTGAGGTTCACTACCAAATTAGGGGCATTAGTTGGCTTAAAGATGCAAGAGATTGACTTTGCATGTGACATTGCATTGGTGCTAATCAGCCTTTGCTGTGCCTGCAGTAAGAGTGTTACGTAGGGGGATACAGCAGGAACAGAGAGATACAACAGATGCATGATCAGCATCCTTAGCACTATCGGAGACATAAGTTTGTCATTTTCTGCTTTTAAACGTTAGGAAGCCTTGAACTTCCACACAGCTCTGACCTTCCATGATATTAACATCGCCTCCAAATTCCCAAGGCACTGCCACAAATGGTGCCCATGTATCCACTGGGAAATTGCAATCTCTGTGACAGACTGAAATTAGCTTGCCGATTATCCAACTCAAGCTGCTGACTGAGTGCTTGCCAGTATCAGTCTCAGTCCACCCCTGGGAAAAGCAGCCAGAGACAGGAATAGATTATCAAATTTTTGATATCCCCCTCTCTCCAAAGGACTGGTAACAACACAAGACCCCCCACAATATCTGTACCTCCAAAATCTCGAGCGCTGAGGTCCGACCTCACATTAAGACTGGCATAGATAGGAAAAGGGTTCTGTCCCCTCCTTACAGCTCTCTGCTGGTCTGACAGCTTGGTTTTATTCTCCTAAATACAAAGATATTACTTTAAGTATTTTACATTTTTTCAGCAAAGAATTTTATATACCCTCGCACACACGCACAACATTTAAAACACTAGAGCCTTCATTCGGCAAAAAGCAATGAAATTTCTATTGACAGTGAACATTTTTTGGGTGGATTCATATTCAGAGGAGAACGGCAGTAGCTTAGCAACAGTTTGAGAAGTTGGGGATCAACACACAACACAGTCAGTGTTGTTCATGCAAGAGCCCGGGGTCAATCATCTACTATAAAATGGACAGGTTGTGTGAGACACTTTTTTGTGGAGTCCTACTGGAGCTTTCTGATGTGGAATGTGATACACCAAAACGATTGTCATGACCTCCCGAGCTGATTAAACTAATTAAAATTGAACTACCACAATCCTCCGAATGCAGAGACAGTAAAAACTGTTTTGATGCAGGCAGAATATATCAACACTGGGTGGCCTGATTGACTGACATGTGCAAACCTCAAGTGTCTCACACAGGAATGCCTTCTGAAGAAGCACATACTGACACTGTTAAATACATCTCATCCCTTAGCTCATGTGCAATTATCTCCAGAAAGCACACTGCAGGTGCTTCTTGGTAATACCAACTGCAAGATTTAGTGCAGGAGTACAACGCTTTACTGGGGCTTTCCAAAGAACAGCGTGATAAGCCAAACTGATTGCCATGAGTTCCCACATTGATTAGACCATTGAAAGTTGATCTCCCATTAATAAGAATTTTCTCTGTGTCAATTTTGTAGCACTGCATTAACTGTTACCGTACTTCACTTGGGACAGTGCCAATTGCAGGAAAGGTGTAGGAGAGCAAAAATCAACAATTGCAAAATTACTGAAGTGCAGGAAGCTGGGAAAGGAGATCATCCAATTGAGGATTCTTTTCAATCAACATTTGAAGAAAGAGGGGCATAAAATGCAGTGTTCTTCCAGCTGGCCATGGAAAAAGATGAAGAAGGTGGAGGAAAATCTGCAACAACCACCTGGGACTGTACACCACCGCCGCTGTGGCAGCTTCTGTGGCAACAACCTGATCTGGTTACAGGTGTGGCAACCCTTGACACCTGTTTGATCCAATGGACCAACAGGCCAATTAGTTAAGTAGATAAGGAAATTTGGACATTTATGATAAGGTGACGATTTCAATAGCCATTCACATATGTAGATCATAGATAAATGCAAACTCATCTGCTAAGAATAAGCACGCACTGAGGTTTACTCATAATTAAGCAATTGTTATACAAGGTAACACTACCTACAGTTTGATTAGAATAGACCTAGGTCATGTCATTCTTCCTTTAGTTCAACAAAAACAGATCTTTTAATGGTGTCCCATCTGGTTGCAAAGGTGTCTTTGTAACTTGCTTTTTATGCTGAAGTTTAAAGTAAAATGACCAAATCACTAATTTCATTACTGCTCAGGTGAACAGCAAGAATGTTACATAGTTAAAGCCAGACAAAAGCAAAGCTTTTAGCTTGGATAAGGTGACATTTCTGTAGTTCAGGCTCCCAATGCATTGCTAAGTTTCCATAGTCTTTAGTGCACTGGAAGAATGAAGGAGGACAGCAAGCGATAGAAATCCATGATATCCAGCTGAGTTCAAAGACCAATTGCACGAATAGACTTACTCATCACTAACTTCCTTCCCTTAGCTTTATCTAAACAAGGCATATGACTACCATAAGGTTGATCCCACCTCTAGGACATTGACTAAATGGGCCAATGCCAACAACTGCCTTCTCTCATTGATTGTTTTGTCTTTTGTGTTACAAATTCACCTCCATTGGCTAGAGGTTCTGAATGGCTTGGGTAAACTGAATATATCTTCTGCACTAGTACACAAGCTGCGCTGGGATGATATGAGAAAGACCATTCTTGGTG
>NW_025967572.1:14333-25000 GCF_021869965.1 Rhincodon typus | reverse complement strand
TCGCTCTAAAGGGATGTTGTAACCACTTGCTTCATCCAGGGCAATTTCTTCATTAATCTAAAAGCATAAGCAATGCATTCAATGTGCAGAGACCATCATCATTTTAACAGGAATTGAGTTTTATTGGCAGCTTACAAGAAATCATTGATCAACAATGTACCTATTCTAACAATGCTTATGAAATTTAACAACGATTCTGCTGTTCAAAAGTTTCAAATAGAAGCTTAGCTAGATTAACTTGCAATGAAAGAGGTTGAGCAATGAAAATGAGGGATGTGCACAATATCTTTGGGAAGGGTATTATTGTATTGCTCGAGGAGCAAGGAGACCACAAACCCATTTGGAAACAAAGAGAAGAATTTTAAAATCTTGCCTGGCTCATGTATCTTTCATTCCTTGTTTAGACAGTGCTCTTCTGCAGGGCTAAAGGCACACTAAAAATTACCGCAAAACATTGCAAATCAGACCTGTTTCAGAATTCGCTGGGTAAGCAGCTCTTCATTTTCTTCATCACTGTCCATCTCAGCATATGTCCAGTCATCCACAGCTATGATGACAGAAGTAGAAACCATCCATGAGTTTGCAATCTATTTATTATGGTCTTTTATCAGTGACTTTATGTATTTGCAGAAATGTACATTGGCAGTCTTGGTACCACATTCATTAACCCAGAACAGCCTCAATGCTGGATCACTCAACAATGTTCAACTCACTACTGACAAAATTTCACTATTCAGTGAATGCCTATTTTACCACAGCTTTTGTACAATGAATTAAGACATGGTGCACAAGAATCATAGGAATTATGGTTTTAAATTTCTGCTTCTCTGCTGCATCCCTATGGCAACATCCTGATGAATCAGAATGAAAATTGACAGGTAACTGTTCTTGATGTATCTCCATGCCAACGATGTCCTGACCAATCAGCATCCTCTTCTCATACTGCATAAAACGATGCTCCTTTCTCAAGTTGATTCTTGCATCCTTGCTCTGATAAATGCCACATGAAAAGTTTCAACTTCTTGCCTCCTTTGAGCAAAGTTTGTTTCTTACAATGAAGCAATTATTTGTAGGCCCCAATACAAATATGAACACCTGCAAAAAAATGAGCTCAGGCCAGCTAATGGTGGTATATTGCATTCAAGTTCACTATCTACAATCTTCCTTACCAAGTGATGATGACTAGAAAGACATCTCCCCAAGCACAGTATCATTAAGCCTACATCTGGGTAGTAGCTGCTATGCACACGACATTCTTGCAATCTTGAAGGCCAAGTTCAGGGCTTGTTGGGCCTGGCCACAGCAGGCCGACAGCCTCATCAATGAGTATTTCACACCATTCTCAGTACCTGGAGGAAGGTGCATCCTTACCTATGCCATGCTCCTCCTTACCCTATGGTAAAGGAGAGTGTTTCCACAATAAGCTGAATTACATGTGTAGTGTAAGCAGAGCAGAATAAGTGATATTTAATTCCCTGAAGCAGTCAGGGGAAAATTTTGTCAGCCTCTCACGGGAGATACCACTGCAGTCCACCAGCTGACCATGAAAGGCAAAGACCCAACACCTAATGGGAAAGGTCAATCCCCTTCACCTACAGATTGAACAAATACCAGAATGCATCATAAACCCCATACAAACTGTCATAAATTACTATATATTAACATGTACAATAGCTTCAGATATTGGATAATTGAATGTGCTTTCATTTAGAAACTCACCACAAATTGAAAAATACATTGATATTGTAGCTCCTTACATGTCTTTGTGACTTGAGCTTTGTAGTAAACCCAAGGTTTAATTCCCAGTTGTTGCTGGATTGGTTGAACTCATGCAGGATAGGGCAATGGGCAAACAGCACCTACGTTCTACCAGATGACCCAATGGAAAGTGCACAGCATAACAACAGAATGACCTGTCAACACAATGTCTAAACTCACACAAGTTTATAGCCTCTTGGATACAGTGGAGAATTGAACAATAAGGGGAGTGGAAATACTTTGTTCCTGCACCTCCACATTTCACTGTGCTTCACTGTCAATGGATTAAAAAAATTTGATTCCTCAGCCTTTCAAATACTTTAGTGGGAACACCATCACCATAAGCATTGCAGCAATCCGAAGAGAAAGTTTGCCCTCATAGGCTCAGGGAGACATAAGCAGCATTGCCAGCAGCAATCACATACAAAGAGTAATATTTTATTTTTAAGAATCTAGAGAAATGTTCATCCAAACCGATCTGCACTCACCACTTGGGTCTTCTCCTTTCAGTGTGGCCAGTCTCCTGGATATCTTCGAGACTTGTTCCTTGTGCAAATTGTCCTGCTTCAGCTCTGCTGTCACCTGGTCGAGCAGATTACTCTTCTCATCAAAAAGTTTGCTGTTATCGTTGGTAATGTTGAAATTACGTGGATCGATTCCTTTATTCAAGTCATTCATCGCATTATCTATATCCAACACACAAAGACTGTTTAGAGATATTGGGGGAAGTGAGTTAGCCCATGTAGAACCTGTGCCTTTCAGCCAACACACCTGTCACACAAGGTTCGAAAATGTGTGCACACTTCTGGTGCAACAGCCATTAAAATCAAAGGTATGATCCTCACTGAACACTCAGATATGTGTTCTTTTCAGGAGTTTAATAGCTCACAATCAGGATTTAACGAAAGTGACTTTCTTTTGCCTTGCAGGGCCATAGTTGGTGTGCAGTTGCAACATCCCACAACAACTCTAAGCTGGTTCAACGCAGGGCATTTGAATTATTGTACAACTCAATGAGAAAGCTGGTGGCCAAAGATAATTAAGGCATGTTTCATGCTTTGTTTTTGAGCCACTAACGCAGTCCAGACATTCAATTTTCATGATGGCGAGTGACACAGACAAGCTTCACATTGTCTGAGCAAGATATTACAAGAATAGAATGATATATGTGGAGTTTTTCTCACTGAAGTCAAGGTACTAAACCCCAAATCACTGTACTTTGATATGATAGTAATTGTGCAACCAACTGTGAACCCAATGCCAAGGTCTGCTGAAATCAAACACGTTAGTGAAACTTGGTGCCAATACATCAGTGCACTTGTCCACAGGAAAAAAGAGGCAGAAACAGTTTACAGGGGCAACAGTTCAATTAACATGATAGGTCCTAATGTATTAGCAGCATCCTTTGATTTTTCTCCATGATTACATAAACATTTTGATTCCCAGCGGCATCCTCCCTGAACATTTACAAAATGACAAAGGAATCTAAGCACAGAGGTCCAGTTGTGGCAACATCCAACTTTTTACAGGACAAGCTCTCAGTTACAAGGAATGGTTAGGAACAATGTACCTGAACCTTATGTCAATAGGTCTCTCCTTATCACACCACAGTAGATTGGGAAATAATCATAAACACATGCAGGCAATGTGTTCCCATTCTTTGTTCATATTGCCTGTGCGACATTTTACGTGTCTTGTTTCACAATGGCAAATTAAGAGGGTTACAGGAAATCAAAAGTTTCCCAACCTGAAAATATACTGCCTAAAAATTGAGCTGTACAATCCAGAAGAGACGCAAGCTTTATTTCCAAGTTTGCGCCAGTTAACTGATAAAAGAAAAAAAGCAATGAATAGGGTGCTGCAACCGGGCATAATAATTCCTGTGGTAAGGATAATAACAAGAATAAATAATTAGGGGTCCAGCTTCTAACAGCTATCCAACAGACAGAAAATCACATGACAATGTCAACAGTGATGACTGCTTCTCATTGGTGAAAAATGGTTGCCATTAATTATGAATAATGACCATTTAGGTACTAGTGACTGCTAGCACCTATGACACTGCTATTAAGAATGCTAACACATTCACATGAAATAACTGATGAAAAATAATGTCTGCAGGGAGAATTAAAATGGGATGGTGCATGCAACAGCATGGACCATTGGGAAAGAGGTTTACTCACCAGAGGGTGGGATGTAAAACTCCACTGTTGCAATCAGGAAAACTAGGCTCAGTTTTTCCTTGCATTCAACAAGAATAAACTGGCTCTTTCTATGTGCTTCTCTTGATTTCAGACAGGAAGCTAGCAATCTGCCTTGGCTATATTTTCAAGCAGAGAATATTAAGATCAACAAAAGAGAAAATAAAGAATTTTTTAAAAAAAGTTGTGTGGAGAAAGGATTCTTGAAAAGAATTAGTGAAAGATGAGAGAGTACCTGCACAGCAAGAAGCCATTCAGTCCAACAAGTCTGTGAACCTCCTCCCACATACTTCAGCCGGAGTTTTCATTCTTTTCTCCCTCATTCATAACATCTCGCTGCCTATTAAATACATTGAGGTCAAATACCCCTGTGGCAGCATATTTGACAATCCTGAGTATTCCCTGGCTGAAGAACTTTTATCAGTGGCCATTTCATTGACAGTCTCAAACTTTTGGAATTCAAGAAACCCAAAAGAAAGGCACATGAAAAGAGTGAACAAAAGATTTTTCATACAACTTGCCTTTAAGACCAGGGTTGTACTTTTGGTCTATGGCTGCTTCTTCTGATATTTGTTTGAAGAGGTCATTGGCTTGTTCCGTTTGAGTCCTAGTATCAGGAGTCTGATAACTCTACAACAGTTAAAAAGAAACAGACTTCAGCTAAACTTCCAACAGGAATTTGCAGATGGCTAAACAACTGAATTTGGGATATGGTACGTTATGCTTTCATCACTGTGAAATTGGTCTATATTTAGACTGCCAGGATGGAAGCTTCGTTATGAGTTATGACTGATGGATTTTATGTAAAAATGAACAAACATTCTTAATACAGTCCTTGATGTACAACTGGTCAACTCAACGTTAACTTGATAATCTGGATGGGTAAATGAATAGAAAGTGTTTAGAGGGATATGGGCCAAATGCTGGCAAATGGAACTGGATTAATTTAGGATTTCTAGTCAGCATGGGTGAGTTGGACCGAAGGGTTTGTTTGCATGACTCTAACCCCAGGAGAGTCCATGGGATTCTTGGAACAGGAAATGGGTAAATACTACAGAAGTTCAGGAGCTATGTCTGACCAATCAGTGTGACACTTCAGCACAAAAGATTGCTAACAACAGAGGTGAACAGATGAACATCATACCAAGAGGTTTAACAGAGAATCCCTAAGCTTCAATAAAAGGCAAAATGTTGTAGTTTTCCAGCATCTGAGGGAAAGAAAACACTGAAAATGCTGGAGAAACTCAGCATCTCAATTTCAACTTCTGTTTATCTCTCCACAGATGCTGCCAGACCTGCTGCATTCCTCCAGTATTTTCTGTGTTTATCTCTCTAAGCTTTCACACAGGAAGCAAGGTTATATTTAAAAGTAGACAGGATCTGGAATTTTGCCACCAGTAAGAAGTTCTGACACCTAAAGCATTTGGCCTTGGGTTAAACTCCTAATACACTTAGCAGGACAAAAGTTGTCACCTACAACATTAATCAAAATTAAGAAACCATTTTGCCTCAATTACTCAGCAAATTTAACAATTTAGGAAACTAAGTAATGTGATTTTTTAAGAAGCTGAGAGAAATTCATTTTTCCGAACTAATCTTTACAACATTGAAGCAAAAACATCAACAATTCAAAGCTTGCACTGCATCTTTCGCTACTCCAATAGATAAAACTTCAGTAAAAAAATCAAAGGCAACAGCATTTATGGAAATTTCAAAACGTTGACATAACTATACCACTGTTTCCATTTGGTCTCCAGCAAAATTCATTCCAGACTCAAGGCAATTCCTGTTCGTAACTTGTATTTTTAGAATGGTATTTTTAGAAGAAAGGACTAGGCCCTTACAGGTCTGGGGGCTTTTGGAGGTGGTGGCTGACCCTTTAACAGGGCTAGCTTGCCCTCTATCTCTGCTGTGGAGGGTATAGGTTGCAGAGGGTCCTTCTTTAATGCAGCCAGTCGCGATTCAATCTCCTGCTGAGAAGCTATAGATTCTGCAACAAAAAGGAAAACATTATGGAATGGAAAGCAACGTGTAACCAGGCAGTGATCCAATTCAGTCCCTACCCAAGGGTTGCAAAATATTTGGCATTCCGGTGGAGACAAGTCTGAATGGATCACCTGTAAATTTTCACGTTGTGATAATATTCAGTTTTGTTTCTCCAGATGATATTCTTGAATTTTGTAAATGTCGCAACGAAGAGGAATATTTTTCCAGACACTGTCAATGAAGTGTTCCAGCTCAAGGGCTGTTTCAATTTGAATGGAGGCAATTTCAGGATGATTTGTAAATGTTACAACAGTAACAACATTTTAAAATATTTCACTGTCTGTGCCAGTAGTTTGAAATGATGAGACACATCTTCATTGCTTACCAAAAGCATCAAACAAGCTCGACATCAAGATCTCTCCATGTGGAAGTTACAGCAGGCAACTTCAGTTTGCCGCTGGCCAAGGTCAATTTTCTCCAACAGACTGTAAAATTCTCCCCTTTCGAAAGTAATTTTGAAATTATTGAGGTTGCTTCCACCTTCCATTCAAACATTATAAACCAGGTTGCAACAACTTCTCCAGACAAAAATAAAGTCTCAACTTTCCACTAATTCTTCAGGAAATTACTTTACGTCTGTTTTGTCTGTTAACCCAGCTTTTTACCTGAAGTGTTTTGTATTCGTCCAGACTATTAATTGCTTATCCCGCATGTTGGATACTATGATAGCTTCCTGGCAAACAGCAGGTAATCAACATCACTGATATGCAACGTAAAGGGCACAAATTGCATCCCTACACAGGTTTTGACAAATTATCACTGGAGAAAGTGCAAATGCAAGACTCCAATGGGCCCAATACAGACTGGGGACACAGTGAAAGCAGAAATCAGGGACCATGATACTCATGACGCTCATGTTTTGGGTACATCACCTCTCCCTGCCATATCTAATGCTTTAAAACAAGAAAAATGGCTTGTATCATAAACCACATTGCCTATTGGGCCAGAGACAATGAGCTACTCTGAAGATTAATCACTGATGCTACGGAATGCAAAATACTGGCTGTTCCCAGAAAAATTCCACAAACAGCAAGGATAAATGACAAGTGTTGTAGGTTAAGTAATCTTTGTTAACCCATCAGTCCTTAAAGTGACATGGGCAGACTAGACAGTAACGTGCATCCTCACCAATCCACAGGGAACAAGTTGCATCATTTTGCAATCAGCTACAAAATCACCTTTACCAATATAAATTAAAAGTGACTGGCCACATTTCATTAATAAACAGTAAATAGTAAAAATACAGATTTCAAGATTTGAGCCCCAATCTAAAGAAAGATAAACAAAGTCATCATAATACTATGAGATTATTGGGCAGCTCTCCCTGTTAGAGAGAGGTGACTGGTGGTGGTTTAACCCGAGGGTCATCATTACTCAGAGGCTGAGAAGGAGAGTCCTTCAGTCTTCAGCCGGTGCAGGAATTCAACCCATGCTGTTGCTGTTATTCTGCATCATACACCAGCCATCCAGCTGACTAACCAGTTAACTCAGAATTGAGGAAACGAATGTTGACCACAACACACTCAAAAACCCTCATATTTTAAACAGGGCAAAATATAATAATATATGTAACAATCTGTAACACCTCAGGCAATGCAATTTTCTTTCAGCAGTACACGTTGGCCTAAACCATATATTTAAACCCTAATGTGGAACTTGTAATCTTTAGACCCAGGCACAAGTACATTCCAGGCTCAACCAGAAATTCTATAAAAGAGAGAGGTTTCCACTGTATGCAATAAAATTGTTCTGATTAAAAATAATAACTCACTCAATTTGGTTCCTTCCTTCAACTTCTCCAGTCGTTCAGCAATGGCTCGGTCCTCTTTTGACAGTCCCAGATACTTCATACTTGGTGCCTGACTACCTGCTTTGTTGTCTGAAGTTTGTTCTTGCTGTTTAGCCTCCAGAGCAGCCACTCGCCTACATCAGAAACCCAGAAGAAAGCTTTACGGGGGCTATATCAGTATGAGTGATTGCACTGGGGAAGCACATCAATAGCCATTTCCAATTATATATTCCTGCATTTTCAAAATGTGAGTTTCCTTTGTGGAAGCTGTTAACAGTCGGTCTGAGTGCGCACGTGCGTATACACACACACACACACACACAGCTTGTGGACTGCAATTGTCCACAGAGTGGAAGATGCTCATGTTAAGAAATGCTTGCGTTCTCTCTGAAATATATTTTTACAATTATTTGTATTTATGTAACCCACAGTTATTTGTCTTTGGGCAGTATTATTGACATTATACACATTAAATCAAGTATTTCCACTGCAACTGTATCTAGGCACCTCAGGGCAAATGGTTTTGTAAGGAGACAAGGTGAATTTTGTCGCAGTGTCTGCAATTTAGGGTGGCACGGTTGCTCAGTGGTTAGCATCAAACTCCAGGGATCTGTAATCAATTCCAGCCTCAGGCAACTGTCAGTGTGGGTTTGCATATTCTACCTGTGTCTGCATGGTTTACATCTGGGTGCTCTGGTTTCCTCCCACAAAGATGTGCAGGTTAGGTGGATTGGCCATGCTAAATTGCCTATTATGTCCAGGGATGTGTAGGTTAGGTGGATTAACTGTGGGAAATGCAGGGTTACAGGGAGAGAGTGGTGGGATAAGTCTGGGTGGGATGCTCTTCGGAGAGTTGGTGTGGACTTGTTGGGCCAAATGGCCTGTTTCCATACTGTAAGAGTTCTTTGAATTTGTAACCTATTCTCAAAATAATCAAAAAAGTGGATGTGAGACCAGCACTGGGTATGCTCATCTCCTTCTGCTCATACCTCAGGGGCAACATCGCAAGTGATTGGACAAAACTGCTCTGTTTCTCCAAAGACACTGTTCGAAGAATGAAACAATTGTGAAACCGGAGAGATTCACAGAATTTAATGTTTTCCTGAAGTGGCGCAGGGCGGCATTACTTTAAACACAAGAGAGCGAGAGACAGAAAGAGTGAGAGACACACAAAGAGAAAGAAATAGAGACAGACAGAAAGAGAAAGACAGAAAAAAGAAAGAAAGAGCACGACAGAGTGCGAGAGTCACTCTGAACCTTTCATCATTACTTTTTCATTCATTGATTCATTAAAACTTCCCTCCAGGACAAAGTATGTCCCATTGTAGGCAGTGATACGTGTGCGCGCACACACACACAGACACACACACACACAGTGAAACAAAGAGATACACAAAGAGACACAAATCAACATGACCATCAGCATTGTATCACTTTAAACACAAGAGGGACAGTCAGATACAGGGGGGATGGGGCTGTAAACCCCACATCAACGGATTCACTCCCGAAACAACAGAGAGCCCATTGCAGAGATACAGACACAGGGATACAAACAAATATAGAAAATAACAAACTAGAACACCAAAGGCAATTCGATTTTTAATGAAAGAAATTCATTACATAGAAATTCTACACGTTATACTAAGCGGGAAGGGATGGGATGTATATTCTGTTGCACTCAGGAAAACACTCAAAATTTCAGCATTGTCAGCATTCCAACCCTCATCCATTTCCACTGAAAAATCTTTAGCAGGGATTTATATTAAAAAGGGGGTTAACAGGAGGTACAGATCAGCCAGAAGACAAGTAAGTAGTGAATATGTATTCAATCAGCAAACTATTCAGTTTTCCCTTCAGATGTTCATAATTTCCTTTCTCTCAAGGTTGTCCAGTTCAAGTTCTATAATGGAAGTGGTAGCCCTTATAACTAGACAGTAACAAATACAATTTGACAATGTAGAATTGTTATCCGACTACTCACTTTTTGTAGTTCTCTGGTGGAGACCACTTTGCAGCATTGTCCTGTTTCCCAGACCTGTGAAAGAATGAACAAATATTTTCTTCAAAGATTCTACTTTCTTGCTGTTCCATTTTTATATCGTCACATTTTATGTACTATTGCTAAGTCTGAAGGATGGACTCAGAGAAAGCTAACCTTCTCTTCCTGCTAAGAAATATCTCCCCTTCATGAAGACACGATCAGAACTCAGAACAGTCGGACACACTAGGGCTAAATATATTGAAGAATCAACCAGAAACATAGGTAGGCTGACAGTAACAAGTACCAACACAACTCAGCTATAGCATTATTACTGTACTAGAGCATTCATTCACAATAATTGCTACGCTGCTGCAACGTAAAATCCACCACATATCATTCATCTGCCACTGTAAAGATAATTGGGTGACAGAGATGAAATTGCATCTAAAGTTTGAGAAGATTTGTAGTTCAGGTTGTGGATGAGGCTGTAGACATGCTCACCGAGCTGGTGGGTTTGGTTGCAAACATTTCATCATCCTGCTAGGTAACATCATCAGCACGCCTCCGGTGAAGCATTGGTGTCCTGTCCCGTTGTTATTTATACGCCTCAGTTTGCTGGGGTGGTTGGTGTTGCTTTTGGTTTTTGTTTCTCAGTGGTTCGTACACAGAGTCTAATTCAATATTTGTTGATGGAGTTCAGGTTGGAATACAAGGTCTCCAGGGAGTTCCCCAGTGTGTCTCTATTTGGCTTGTGCTTTATCGGCTGTGTTGTCCCAGTTGAATTGGTGTCCCTCATTGTCCGTGTGCAGTGAGACAAGTGAGAATCAGTTGTATCTCTCGGTGGGCACCAACATCAAGGAGGACACCAACATCAAGGAGGACACCAACATCA
>NW_025967572.1:0-14323 GCF_021869965.1 Rhincodon typus | reverse complement strand
GGAGGACACCAACATCAAGGAGGACACCAACATCAAGGAGGACACCACCATGAAATTACTTGATCAGTGCCTCACAACCCACTTCACCTTCAACGACAGCATATACAAAACAAATCAATGGAACATCAAAGGGATCATCAATATCAGGACTAATTGCAGAAGTAGTAATGCAAAGTTCAGAACAGACAGCACTCACCACCCAACCTTTGGGTTCGATATGTAGATGACACCCTTGTGATTTTTAAATGCACTAAACTGAAAGAAACCCACCAACATATAAACAACATCCTTACTGGGATAAAATTCACGAAAGGAGAACAACAATCCACTACCCTTCCTGTACATAACGGTAGAATGCAAAAACAACAGGGAACTCCAGACTACTGTATATAGAAAGACCACACATATGGACTAAATACTCAATTACACCAGCAACCACCCCAACATCCACAAATGGAGCTGCATCCGGGCACTATTTAAATGAGGCACAACACATTGCAGCAACCCGGAACTATGCAAAGCAAAACAGGAGCAGCGATACAGAGTCTTCAAAAGAAATGGATACCCGAAAAGCACAATCCACCATTACCTCTGAGACAGACCACAACAGGAAGACACAACACGACCAAAGTCACTAATCACCCTACAAGGACATTTCAGAGATGACCACAAGATTACTCGGACCCCTAGGTATCAGAGTAGCCCACAAACTGACAACCACCCTATGATAGCTACTGACGAACGTAAAGGATCCCATACTCAAAACCGGCAAAACTGGGGTAACGTACAAAATACCACGCAAGGACTGCGAGAAACACTACATAGGCCAAACCGGAAGAAAATTGACTATATGGATACATGAGCACCAACTAGTCACCAAGAGATACGACCAATTCTCACTTGTCTCACTACACAGGGACAACAAAGGACACGAATTTAACTCGGGCAACACATCGATAACCGCACATGCCAAACAGAGACACGCAAGGGAATTCCTGGAGGCCTGGTAAATTCCATCAACAAACACATTGAGTTAGACCCTATGTATAAACCACTGAAAAACAAAACTGGAATTAATACCAACCACCCCAGCAAACCAAGGCACATAAATAAGAAGTGGGACACAACACCGAAGCTTCACAAGAGGCGCACTGACGATGTTACCTGGCAGGGTGACGAAACGTCTGCAACCAAAACCACTGGCTCGGTGAGCATGTCTACAACCTTGTGAAATTGCACGTTTAATCCTGACAAGCTAAAGCCAATGATTTCATTTCTTGCTCTATTTTGTCTGTGCTTACAGGAAAGAGAAAGGAGATTATTAGCTCAACTTTACTTTCTAGCTCACCAACATAGATAAATGCAAAATACTGGGAATGCTGGAAATCTGAAACAAACACAGAGTGCTGGAGAACTCAGTGGGTCTGGCAGCATCTGTGGAGAGAGAACAGAGTTATTGTTTCAAGTCCGAATGACTCTTCAGATATTTACATAATTTATTTCTCAGTTCTCCTTCTATCTCAGTCCTCTGCTCTGACACCACTAGGTTCTGCTCTGGTGTCACCATGAATGAGAATAGTTTATTAATTTCCATGATTGTTCAGGTTTCATATTGTCATGGATAGATGTGGCTCATGATACCACATGCCTATGATGCTTAGTAGCTTGTGAGTACCTTGTGAGGTTTCCATAGCACTGCCTGCAGACTTTTTGCTGTGTATTCCCACAGCGAGGGACCAAGGTGCTGTAGCTGAGACATGATGAACAATATGCATGGCCGCAGTTCTTGCACCCAAGCTGTCAAAATTAAAAAAAAAATACATTAGATAAGTCACCAGGACCTCTTTTAGAAGGATGGTGTCAGATGACTGTAACACTGCAAATGTTATGCCCTCATTCAAGAAAGAAGTTAGGATAAACCCAGCAATGACAGCCAGTTTAACCCTGGTGGTGGCAAAGCATTTACAAATACTAATAAAGGTCAAAATTAATAGTCACTTGGACAAATATGGATCAAAGTAAGCCAGAAGAGAATTGTTAACGATAAATCATGACTGACTAATTTGATTGAGTTTTCCAATGAGATAAGAGGGCTCTGATGATAAAAATGTGGCCGATGTGCATATGGAACTTCAAAACGGGCTGACTATTAGGCCAGGCAATCCAGCTGCTCGAAGAGCTCTTGCAATGCCTGGAAGATTGTGGTGCAAAGTCGTGTTGATAGGCTATAAATCAGGCCTTTGAAACCAGAGAAGGCTCATTACCCCACTCAAGACTGAAAGTGTTTATTGCCAAAATGAAACAGAATTTTACCTGGGCAAGAGATAGTTATATCTACAAAGAAAAGAACAACACTGATTCCTGGTGGCAAACCAAACAAGATGTTATTTGGGGTAAAGTGACCCATGCTCACTGAAACAGTGGCATAGTATGTGAAAAGTTCAGCAGTAACCTGCCCCCTTAAGCTATTGGGCACAGGATTTGTTAGTCAAAGAAAATTAAGCAGCAAAGGTGTATATGGAGCTGGGAGGATTTTAAAGAAGGCTTTAAGTGGGGTAGGGAGGGAATACATTAAGCCAATCAAGGATCTAAAGCACAGCTATACATAAATTGGCAATAAATAGCAAAATGACTTTCAAAAAATAGGCTGAATAGCAAAGTTGAAGGAACAATGGCAGCAAAGATACAAAAAAGGCAAAGCGACAGGAAAGAGTAGTGGCGAATGGTTCATTTTCGAACCTGGGGAAGGTGGATAGTGGGGGCTGAATCATTTCTTGATCTCCAATATTTACATGTATTTAAATTTACATTTCAAAAGGTATGGATGATAAAACTCAAGTATTATGAACCATAAACAGGTTGGTTGAATAGATTGGCGAGTGGTAAATGAAATTTAATACAAAGTGTAATAGGATATTTTGTATTCAATGATATAAAGTTAGGTGATATTGTAAGTGCATAATTATAAAAAAATTAATTGAGTAAGCAAAGCTGTGGTAGATTGATTTCAATGTGTCGTTTTTCAATTTGGACCTAAAAAAGGGATGAAACAGGATGTTTTCTAAATGGTGGAAAGCTAGAAACAGTTAAGGTCAAAGAGACGTCAATGTCAAGGTACACATAATAAAAACATCACAAGCCAGTACAGAAAACAACAAAAAAGAAAGCTAATGGAATACTAGTGTTTATTAAGAGGGCAACAGAATACAAAGAAGTAGAAATCACATGGGAGTTGCACAAAGCCCTGGTCTGATCATACCTGGAAAACAGAGCAATTTTGCGCTCCACATCTCAGGAAGGATATCCTGGCCTCAAAGGGACTGCAGTGTACATTTACTAGAAAGATATTAGGACTGAGGGTTCAGCTAGGAGAGGTTAAATGTAATAGTGTTGTATCCCCTGGAACTTAGAAGGTTAAGGGAAGATTTGATCAAAACGTTTGATTATTAAACATATCAGATAGGTCTGACTGGGAGAAACAATTTCCTCTACTTGGGAAGTCTAGCACCAGAGGATGCGATCTCAAATTGGAAAACATTTCTTCATGCAGAAGGCAGTAAAGTTTGGAACACTTCTGCAAATAGCAAATTGTTAATTTTGAAACGGAGCATGATCGATTTTTGTTAGTCAAAGAAAATTACGCAGCAAAGGTGTATATGGAGCTGGGAGGATTTTAAAGAAGGCTTTAAGTGGGGTAGGGAGGGAATACATTAAGCTTAATTAGCTTACAGCCTTGGCAACTAAAAGACACGGCCTCAATGATGAAGCGATTAAAATCAGGGATGCAGAAGAGTTCAGAATATGCATTGCACAGACATTAATGGAATTGCAGAAGATTGAGCTGAAGTAAGCGTAGGTAAGACAATGTTACAGAATGGAAGGAGATGGATTGCTGACAAGTATGTTTGAATATTTTAATTTATACCTTAAATAATTAAATTCATATCTAGTGTAGCCAGTGACAAAATTCACAGATTTGGTTGAAGTTTAGGATGGAAATTAAGCCCACAATTTTTTCCCAGCTCCATGCAACAAAGTGTGTGTTAGGAAAGAAAGTGATGTTAATTGTGTTTTTAAAACTGGTTTACTGACAAAATTGCTCAGTCAGTGCATTTTGGATCAACAGGTTGTTTTGATTAAAGTATCTGAGCTTAAACAGCAATTTTCAATAATCAACCAGACAGCATTATCGCAGTAATGAATCCTATCCTCACCTGAAATCCATTGGGACTGTGTTTTGGCAGGGGTCATTAGTAGTGGTTACCGTGACTGATTCACCAGAGATCTGATGGTGCTGTTGTCAATCGGTGCATGGGACATTCCCAGCACATACGGGCTCAGTACCACCCCATAAGCTCTAAATGCAGAAGTAGGTCATTTGGCCCATCAAATCTGCTACACTACTAAACAAGATTATGGCTCATTTGGTGATCCTCAACTCCACTGTCTTACTTTTATCCCACACTTATCGATTCCCTTATTGATTAAAAAACCGTGTCTCTCAGCTGTAAATATAGTGAATGGACCAGCCTCTTCAAAACTTCATGGTAAAGAATTCCATGTCAGGTCTCCTTACATATTTCGATGAAGTCGCCACTTTTTTCCAAATTCCAACTAGTACAAGCCCAACGTACTCAATCTCTCCCTCCTCATGCAGGATCAATATCGTGAACCATCTCTGAACTGCCTCCAATTCCAGTCTATCTTTCCTTCAATAAAGGGACCAAGTTTGTTCACAGTATTCTAGGTGTGGACTGACTTCTATATTTATAGTAAGACTTTCTTATTTTTATACTCCAAGGCAATCCACAAAACACTGGGAGCTCAATGATGTAATGTTAATAAGCAATTGTAGACTATCACACAAAAGTTGGTCAAAATGTACATGAAATATACCTAGACTGAATGATAGTGTATTATACTGTGTGCTAAGCCTGTTACAGAATGTACATGTTTCACAAATTACACACATGCGCTATGCTGGTCCTACTTGATGTTTACACAGCAGTCAAGTAAATTGGGTGTGTACGGGAACAGAACAGCACTGGCCTAGATGCTCTGTCTTCTGTGTCACACTTGTGTTTCATCCAGGACAATGATAACCATTGTTATACTTATGTGGCATATGACCTGGAGGGATGCCATGGGTTCATGCAGATTGCTCGAACTTGCCTTGTCCTCAGAAAGACACCATATTTTAGAAGGTTGACGAGTTCAGTGGACAGAAGAGATGGAAATGTGACTGGATGACTTAGCATCCACACCAATCAAATGCAAAACAATACTGAAACAATTGTACAAATAAGTCACCAGCTGGGACATGACAAAGTGTATGTCACAGACGACCAAAAGCTTCGGAGAAAGAAAATTTCACCATTCTTAATAACAAATTTGTCACTCTCAACAGAATCAAACGATTAGTGTAATTAAGAAATCTGTCAACTGCTGAATAAAGCAGGTAACAAAAAAAAAAATCTTCAGGAAAGGTTGGCAATAACATTGCAGTGAGGGTAAATTGATGCAGATCCTGATGTGCAAGAATACCTCAATACAACACCATTGTAATGAAGTGGATTAGAAGGGAGGGAAGAATAGGGGCAAGATGTTTGGGGAACACTAGACAGAAGAGACAGTGAAAAGCAAAAAAAGAGATTTATTATTCTGCACTAATCTTCTGGTTGCCCAACAACTGGATATTGCTGTGTAACTGATTATTTCGGTTGTACCAGTACTTTTATATTATTCCCAGATACTATAATGCAGCTTTGATAGCTTTAAGCTGTGTAGATAAACACCTTCACTTGTCTACTGAGTAGCAGAAATTCCCCTTGGTTCCAGTCAATCTTCAGTTAATGGCAGTATCCCAACACTTCAGAGCAGATAGTCCATACACTGACTTTATTTTAAATTGGCACTGCCACATGTTGTAATTTTTCACAATTTTGTGGAAAATTGTGAAAACATTTTTTGAGGAAGCAATTTATTTCATGGTTATAGATTAAATTGTTTAAAGTTTAAAATTCACACATTTTTCAAAGAAAGGCTAGGCTTTTAAGTTATTTTCCTCCAAAATAAATGTTGATTGACAATTAGAAATTTGTTTTGTTGTCTTTATTCCAATGTGTCTGGACAGGTTTTGCCTTGGGCAACCTGGTGAGGTCCTCAGACCGAAACTTGGTTTGTGAACATTGATTTTAAAAAAAGAAACAGGCACAGGTGCATTCATCAGGTTTTCAAAGAGGAAAAAAAAAGACAGGAATACAATTTACAGACCTCAGGAAGACGAGAGGTTGTTTGTTGGAGGCAGGCTAAATGATCCATTAATATCTTGTTTATGTTTTGCAAAGATAACTTATACTGGTCGTGTAGAAGCCTCTGGGCTGCGAAAACACAGGTAGATTACTAACTTGGCCAAACAGCAAGGGATGCTGGTGCACTGGCCAAGTAAAACATTGAAATCATAAAATCCACACAGTAGACTCAGTGCAAACTCAGCAGCCAGGTGCTAATGATATCAGCTTAATGTAAAAGACAACAGTTATCCTGGACAGACATACCCCCAAATAAAGGAGGGCTCAAACAGAAAGGCTCTGGATCCTGCTAGACAAAGAAACTAACAGTAACATGCCTTCCAAATGATTAACTCTGTTTCAAACTATTAAGTGTATGTCCTTGATTGGCCAGAACTACAGAAAGTTCCAGAAAACCATCTAAAATGTATAAAAACAGACCTCTCTCTTGTAATCGTCTGGAGGCTTTCCGAGGAGACCAGCATGACAAGCCAAACAGAGCGAGAGAGAGCAGCTTCGCAGACCCAGAGACGGCGCAACTGCATAATGTCTACAAAGGACTCGAGAACTTTTGTAACCTTAAGAGGCCAAACAGGATTAGAGATAGTATGTTTAGTATTAAAGATTATTGTAGCTTTGTTCCTAATAAAGTTGGGACTGCTTTGCATTGGTATCAGCTTGTGTACGTATTGATTTGACTGCTTTGGTATTATTGGACACCTCGACAAATTCATTCATAACATTCTGGTCGCAGTCGTCTAACTTTTACGAAGAGACTTGATGACAGAAGGTTATCATGATGATTGTTTTTCTATGGGCTCCTGAAGTGAAGAAGCTTGGTAATTTCAAACTGGTGACATTTCATGTAATGCGTATAAAAAGGTATGAATTTCCAGTTTGGTGTATTGGGTGTACTAACAATCTGGATAGAGCTTTTGTATAGGTAGTAGTGGGCAGCCCACAGCAACAACTTGCATCGCTCTATCCAAGAATATCTATGGCAATGAAAACAGAGATTGCTACAAATGCTCAGGTCTGGCAGCAACTATGAAGAGAAATCACATTTAACGCTTCGGGGCCAGTGGCCCTTCCTCAGAACTCTCATACAAAGGAAAGTTATTAATCAGAGGGAAAGGCTGGATAGGCTGGGATTTTTTTCCCTGGAGCGTAGGAGATTGAGTGGTGACGTTATAGATGTTTATGAAATCATGAGAGGCATAGATAAGGTAAATAGCCAACAGCTTTTCCCCATGGCAGGGGAGTCTAAAACTAGAGGGCATAGGTTTAAGATGAGAGGGGAGAGATACAAAAAGGTGCAGAGGGGCAATTTTTTCACACAGGGGGTGGTGAGTGTCTGGAACAGGCTGCCAGAGGTAATGGTGGAAGTAAGTACAATTTCACATTGGGACAGGTACACGAATGGTATAGGTAAGGTGGGAAATAGACCAGATGCAGGCAAATGGGAATAGTTTAATTGTGAAATCTGGATGGTACGGCCAAGTTGGGCCAAAGAGCCTCTTTCCATGCAATAAACCTCTAAGACTCTATGAAAATACTATACAAGATAAATAAAAATTCATCTTTTTTAAAATTTTGATTTATCCATGGACAGTAAAAATTTTGAAATTTATTTCCTCAGGTCCACCTGATGCATTTTGGAGAACAACACAGCTGATCCCAATCCCTTTAGGATTCTATGATTCACTCAATTCCAGTCCCACCCACAGCTAACGTCTAGTCTTTTGCACTTTCTAACAGAGCTAACTAGGTAGGGAGGAGTAGTAAATACTGGATGTTTATTCGCCCTTTAAAATCTCAACTGCTACAACTAAAACAATAAACTGTAGAGTTGAAGCATCCATTTTCTGGTTGTGGTTCAGGACTAGACTAACAGATAAACAGTAATCTTTGCAAGTGTTATAGTTATCACCAAAATAAAGCACAAATTTCAACCCTTCTCAAGATTTAAGATTGTTTATCTCAAGCAAATCAAAGACATTGTTTTCCATTCTATGCTATATCTCTTGACCAGTATTCGTTCCCTTCTCCAGCCAGTCACCCAGGCCTTGAGAAATCCTTATACAACGTTCAAACTGCAGGCCAGCTTTAGGGTAGGCGATTCATCAAAACTATTGGCTTTCACCTCGATGAATACCCAACCCAACTGAAATTATGTTTTTGCTAACTGTAGCCTCAAGTGTTCAAATACTATTAGTCTCGAACATTCCAAACTTAATCACGTCCACCTCGGCAGACATGCCCATCCACTTCCATCCCCAACGATTTACTCTAGCGCACAGAATTTGAAAGCAAACCGTTTATTTCCATTTGATCAAATTAAACAAGAACATGCATCATTATATTGGAGCATTTTCAACCATGATAGACCTCTGTAATACACTGTGATTATTTTCCACGATAAAGTACCCTATCAAATAAACATAAATATGGTCTAATCACACAATATTCTTTGGGCTCTACCAACCGAAAAAGAACATTCAACGATGCAGAGATAGTAGGATTTTGATTCACGTAGAATTTGATGACAGGTAGACGGAGAATGTTCACTGGCAGGTGTGAATTACTGCTGAGATGTTGGTGCAAAGTTTCACACAAACAAACTGCCTGTTTTGGGGGGAACATGAACTTGCCTCTTTTTTCAGGAGAGTAAACTTGGACGCGCAGCCATAGCATCTTCCAGCCATCTTCGGCCTGCTGGGCTGTTAACCTCTCAAATCTGAAAAGCAATAACCTGACTACTTTTACATTACACTCACACCGACCCTCCGACGTTAAATCCCGTCACTCGTTCTTCACTCTCCATCTCCACGGCTACCAACCGGAAACCAAAAACCTGTCCCCCAATGCCCGCCGGGTGCTGTAGTCCTTTCTTTCCAGCAGAGGTGCGGAGTGCCCGGGGAGCTTGAGCCGCATGAACTACAGTTCCCAGCGCGCATCGCAGCCACATTAACGCCCACAGTGGCGGCGAGCTGGACTACAATCCCAAGTGTCCGCCAGTGCATGCGCCGTGATGCACGCAGGGAATTGTAGTCTTTTCTGTGACAAAACTTCAAGGGGCCTGAGCGAACAGGTGGAGCCTCGGAAACTACAATCCCAGAAGGCTTCGCGGCCCGAAGGGCTTGACGTGTTTTGGAGGTCGGGGTTGAGAGCCCGGTGGTGAATGTCGAGGCCTGACTTTATTTTGCAATCGGGGCGAAAGGAAAGGCCGGAATCTGCTGCGTCGAGCTAGGTCACATTTAATGTGAGGAACGATGGCAGCTAAAGAAATCCTGCAGTTAGACCTCTACTCGTTGCTGGGGATCAGTGAGGATGCTACTGGTAAAGAGGTAAGGAAGTGTCTGTGGAGTGTTTTTTGAAATCCCCGCCAGCCCCAGTCACTGACTGAAGCCGGGTCTTAGTCAGGGGACAGTATTTACAACTGCTGCTATCAGTCTAGTCGCAGGGTCACAGATTGGCTATAGCTCAGAAGGAGGCCGTTAGGTCCTTCGTGTGCGTGTACCTACCCGCCAAATGTGCAATTTACCTGGTGCCATTCCTCCCCTTCTCCTTCCTCTTCAAATCACACTCCCAATTCAATTAAAACTGCCTCTTCCACAATCTCAAGTAGGGCATTCCTGAACTTAACTATTCGCTGTTAAAATGTTTCTGCTGACGTCTCTGTTGTTTCTTTTCCCATTCTCCTTACATCTTCCACCAGTGGGAATAGTTTTGTTCCCAGTTTACTATGTCAGGACCCTTCATGAGTTTCAGTACCTCTATCAGACCTGTTCTCAGCCTTCTCTTAAACGATAATTATCCATTTACAAATACTAAGTTCCAGATCATTTTCATTTCTATCTCCACTCAAAGCTTTTACTCAATTTATGTATTTTCACTGACCCAACAAAATGCAGCGATCACAATCCAGTTAATTATGTCTCTGTTTCCTTTTCAATTTAGAACCAAACTGCTGACCTTACACTATATAAAAAAACCCAAAAGAAATGCTGTAAATCAGGAACAAAAATAAAGTTGCTGGAAAAGCTCAGCAGGTTAGTTCTCAGGTTCTGAGGAAGGGTCCGGACCCGAAACATTAACTCTGTTTTTTCCTTCACAGATGCTGCCAGACCTGCTGAGCTTTTCCATCAACTTTGTTTTTGTTGCTGACCTTACACTGTTGTTTCAGGCATTGACCCATTGTCAGGATTGAGGTAAACGTAAAGAATTTTCAACAGGTGTTTAATAAAGTGCAACAGAATAAGTTGCTGGCAAAGTTGAGCCATAGATTAAATGAGACAGTGACAGCCTGGAAGTTCTCAAAGTGATGACAAAAAAAGAGCAGTGGTGAAGATTCTTTTGAACTACAGGATGGTATGCAGTAGTGTTCCTCAGGCGTCAGTAATGTGTTTTTCTTCATATCTGTTCATGACTTTGAACATGGTTGTCGAGAACTGAATTTTGAAATTAGCAATGATAGAACATAGAAATATAGTGAACTGTGAGGACATGGTAGACAAATGTTAACACACATTTTAGTGAGAGTGAGGAGAAGCAATTGAAACTGAAAGATCCAATTCTAAAGGAGTGCAGGAACAGCGAAAGATGGCATTGTATGCACACAAATCGTTGTAGGTAGCAGGGTAGTTTGAGGAAACGATTAGTAAAACATATAGGATCTTGGCCTTTATAAATAGAGGCATAGCATGCAAATGCAAAGAAGCTATGGTGAACCTTTATGAAACTCTGGTTCACCCTCCTCTGAGATATTGTGTCCAACTCTGAGCGCTCACCTTTAGAAGGGGTTTGAAAGCTTTGTAGAGATTGCTGAAAATATTTATGAGAAAGTTTTCAGCAATGATGACCTTCTTTTGTGCTGTAACCCATTAATGATCTTGCTTCCCTTACTCTGTGTCTCCATCCACTCACATCTCCAACGATAAATGTGAGGAGCTTTGCCTTGAAGATTGAATTATTCAGCTGCATTTGCCATATTTCTCCTTTTTCACCAATTCAGACTTCCTTCTTGCCTGCTTCTCTCTCTGCAATTTCTAACTTCTTTTCCCTCCTGCTGTTTCAGTGCTGATCTTGACCTCAATACTCTTCCCCTATTTCCATTAAATTGCAGTTAACCTCAATACTCTTATCCCGTTTCCATTAAATTGCAGACCCAAATTACACCCATATTAGCTGCATTCTTTAAAACTGTGTTCGCTCCTCAAATGCTGCCCCTGCGTTTTTTGAATTAGCCAACTTCATCCTTGTTTCAAACAGGTCTAACCTTGATCATTCTGTCTTTGAGAACTATTAAACCATCTCATGTTGCCCTTTGCTGTCAGGTCCTAAATGTGTAGTAGCTTCAAACCTGTGACCATCTTTCTTGCAGAAATTGAAATATGGTGTTGCAATTTTTAAGTTATGAATGACCACTTTAACTCTGTCGTGTATTGTTCTTCCATGCTCATCTTGTGCTGTCTGCAGCATTCCACACCATTCTTTTCTCAGAGCTTCTTCCCTGCCGTCCTGCTGTGTGGAAATATCTTCATCATTATATTCTTGATATAGACAGTAGAAACCATCAAGCAATCTCATCCTGTCCCTGTGCACCTTTGGAAACTCCTGGGCTTCCTCCGATACCTCACTGCTTCTAAACAACATAATCTAAAACCACACCATCACTTTCCACATGTTCACCAGCAATGCAAACTGTCCTTCAGCCCTACACAGCTTGCTTGTCTGACATTCCATCCTGGATGAGCTGAAATTTCCTCCAGTTAATTGCTAAGATGACTTCATTCATTGTCTTTGGTCACCAGCACAAAAGCAAATCACTTGCCTCTGATTCCATCCCTCTCAACGGGTAAAATCTCAATGAATTGCGACCTACGTGTTCAACTTAACATGGAGTGAAGCGTCTGGGGCCATAATCTTCTCAATCACGAAGACCATCTCCTTCCACCTCCATAACATTGTCTGTCTCTGCCCTAGCTCAGCTCATCTGTTGCTGAAACTCACATCCATGTCTTTTTTTTAACTCTGGACTTGATATATCCAGTGCTATAGCCTCCCATTCTTCATAAAGCTGTAAAGCTGAGCTCATCCAATGACCTATTGCCTGGATCATAATCTGCACCTAGTTCTGCTCACTCAGTTGGCTGCGTTCACTGGCTTGCACTGGCATTCAGCCCTCTAACATCTCAGTTTTAAATCTCATCTTCTTCTTCAAAACTTCTTTGGCCTCAAGCTCTCTATCTCTATAACCTTGTTAAGTCCTATTTTGTTCTGCAATCTTTGTGTCTGTCCATCTCTGGGCTGTTGCAAATTCCTTGCTTCAATTGCCTACTATTGATGGCCATGCTGTCAGCCAATTAGACATAAATATGTACAATTCCCTCCCAAAATCTGGCCATCTCCACTTTTTTACTCCTCTAAGTCTTCTTGAAAACCTACTAATTTGTCCAAATATTTGATCACTAATTGTAATATCTTATAACATTATACCTGATTTATTTTGTTATTTTTTTCGTGGGATATGAGTGTTGCTGGCTAGGCCACCATTTATTTCCTCTCCCTAATTGCCTTTGAGAAGGTGTTGGTGAACTGCCTTCTTGAACTGCTGCAGTCCATGAGATGTAGGTATGCTGCCGGAAGGGAGTTCCAGAATTTTGATCTAACGACAATGAAGAAACAGGAGTACGGATCTGTGGCTTGGAGGGTTGCTACCATTGGCCTCACAGGTCATAGAAATTGTGAGATTAGAAGGTTCTGTTGAGAGATCCTTGATGAGTTGCTATGGTAGTGACTGTTGCCGCATTGCATTGGTGCTGGAGGAAGTGGGTGGGGTGGTAGTTAAGTGTTTTGTCTTGGGTAGTGACCAGGTTCTTGCTGGAGCTGCACCCAATCAGGCAAGTGGTGTGATTTCCAACACAATCCCAACTCTGTGCCTTCTAGATGGTGGACAGGCTTTGGGAATATCACAGAATTCACAACCACTTGGCATGCTGTTACAGCCACAGTAGTTATATACTTGACATGGTTCAGTTTCTGGTCCATGGTAATTTGCAGGATATTAATAGTGGGAGACTTAGTGACGGTAATAGCATATAATATCAAGGGAGATGGTTGATGTAGTATGATTGTTACTTTCCACACAAACCAAGATATTGGCTGGATCATGCTTCATACCAGCGTGGAACAGCTGAGGAGTTGGAAATGGAATTGAACATTGCACAACGAACCACGTGCATCTCTGCTTTTGACCTCATGTGGAGGGAAGTATTTTGGTGAACTCCCTGGCCTCCAAAAACTACAACATTCTTTCTTTGAGCATTTTCCCTAATGAAGTATTCTAAGTATCCAATTTTGCCAAAACCCCTTGATACCGCTCGGTTAAATGCTACTGTGACAAGCCTGATGGAAAGAGTACACTGAAAATTGCGCCCACTATTCCAAGTCATCACAAATGTTAAGTTAACCAATTTTAATTTCTAGAAAAGTAATGCCTCACTGTGACAACTATCTAAGGCTAAGATGCCATTTGTCTTAATATTGCTAATCAAGGCTAGTATATATATTTTATTTGAAATATCAGCTGGAAGATGGATGTTTGGATAGCTGTTATAGGGAATCAACTAGTACTTTTTCAACAAATAAGATCTCAGATTAAAGAAACTCACAGGAGGTATCATTAATAACTTGTTTATTATGACAGACATCCTTTTGTGGGCTTTGATTTGTAACTATTTAACACTGGTGAGTACTGGTAATGGTTAGTAATTAAAGGAAAAAAATGCAAAAAAAAGTCACAATGATTTTGACGGTGGGAAAATCGCTCTGTTGTGCATTTTAAAAAAAATCTTTTACATGTGGCAAAATGGATTACTAATTACTAATGTACAAACTTAAATGACACTCCCTTTAAATGCAAGCATGCATGCATTCATTCTCAAATAGAGAAGATGACAAAACAAACAGTTTCACAGGAATATTGTGGGTGGAAACCATAAGCAAAAAGGACCAAACTTCATGGGGGAATT
>NW_025967571.1:0-25000 GCF_021869965.1 Rhincodon typus | reverse complement strand
CAGGGTTTCCAAGTGGAATATGAGTGGCTGTTCCTGCAACCTTCGGGTGGCATCGTTGTGGCACTGCAGGAGGCCCAGGATGGACATGTCGTCTGAGGAATGGGAGGGGGAGTTGAAATGGTTCGCGACTGGGAGGTGCAGTTGTTTAGTGCGAACCGAGCGTAGGCCTCCTGCAGTGCTACAATGATGCCACCCAAAGGTTGCAGGAACAGCAACTCATATTCCGCTTGGGAACCCTGCAGCCCAATGGTATCAATGTGGACTTCACAAGCTTCAAAATCACCCCTCCCCCTACTGCATCCCAGCTCAGCTCGTCCCCGCCTCCCTAACCTGTCCTTCCTCCCACCTATCCTCTCCTCCCACCTCAAGCCACACCCCCATCTCCTACCTACCAACCTCATCCCGCCCCCTTGACCTGTCCATCCTCCCTGGACTGACCTATCTCCTCCCTAACTCCCCACCTACACTCACCTTTACTGGCTCCATCCCCGCCCCTTTGGCCTGTCTGTCTCCGCTCCACCTATCTTCTCCTCTATCCATCTTCTATCCGCCTCCCCCTCTCTCCCTATTTATTTCAGAACCTCCTTCCCCTCCCCCATTTCTGAAGAAGGGTCTAGGCCCGAAACGTCAGCCTTCCTGCTCCTCTGATGCTGCTTGGCCTGCTGTGTTCATCCAGCTCTACACCTTGTTGTCTCTGAATTTTGCTATGCTTGAATAGCCTCTCAATTTTCGCTATGTCAAGCTTATTTGTGGAAAGCTGCTCAGATCATGTGCTGAAGGGCTGTCAGTAGCTGATTCATCAAGAGAAAAAAGGACACCTCTGATTGCTCTGTATTTCTAGAAACAAAAATTCAATAAAAGCACATCATTTCTTTTTGAGATGTTCCCATTGAACCTCATCACCCACAGTAAGCAAATTGTCATCTTAATTCGAGAAAAGCTAATATTCTGGATCCTGACCAAATGTACAGTCTTCTTTATATTGCATTGTCATAACTGAGTATTGTTACCATCAACTTAGCAGCCTAGACTGCTCTTCTATCTGAAATAGCAAAGTAAGAAAATCTTTGAAGGAGCCAATAGTTGGTTTCTATGTCCTAGCCTAACAAATGTAAGAACAGATTAGGCCACCCTGCCTGCTTTACAGATTATTAATCATACTAAATAATACCACAACACCATTTAGCTGCCTTTATTCCATGTGCCTAGACATCCAAATCAATGATAGTGGTGAGAAAATCAGCCAGCACACACACTTCTGATTATAATTCAGTGATCTCTGCTGGATAGTGAAAGTGGGTCAGTATTGTTTCCATTGCCTTTCAGTAATTTAGTTTGGACTTTCTCCAATTTACCTTAGAGGAAATGTTGGAATGTTGGATCCAGGCACATTTACTTCAGCTCTTTCAGCCCAAGCATTTACTTAATCCATAGAGAACAAAAACCATCTCTGCACTTGCTCCAAAAATACTCCTTGACTGAACTTTTAAAAGTGTGAGTACTGATACCAACATGCAAGTACCATCAGCAGTTGTATTTATGAGACTGTCTGTTCAATGTTATCAGAACTGAGTGTTATGATGGCTTGAGAAGTCAGATCCATTCTTCCAGCACTTATAAGATACCTAATGAGTGCATTAAGCTTGTGAGACCTTGAGAAACCTGGCTGGATTTTAAAATGGACATTCTTCTGTTTCACTCCTTGCACTGACTCCCAATCTTAACATTCCTTCCTTGGAGTTCCCAGTCCCGTCATTGTCCTAACACATCTGTATAATACTCTCTGTCCACTATCGTGAAGTAAAGCACTTTTTACCCCAAACCTTTTAAACTTCTGTCTTTAGTGTGTGTGCTTTTGTCCTTCATTTAGGGTTTCTGAAGAATAGATTATGATGGTTTCATGCTTTCCTTTTCAATTCCATTGTGTCTGGGTTGTAAAGCTTTTTGACCTGCTCATTTTAAGAGTACATCTTCCTCACTGGATTTTATACTGCTGTTTGACACTGTTAAATGCTTTAATTCAGTTTCACTTTGGTGATGAGTCTTTCTTGTTCAAAATCACTGATCACAAATCTCCTCACTATTTATTATAAAAGTTCTTTCACTTTAGGTTTTTGGATACCTGTGTAATGTAAATAAATTGTAGTCTCATAAAGGATGTGTCGTGTCTTCTAGGTCCCTCTCACTTTTCAGGGAGTGACCAAGAATGTTGATGGTGAGATTCCATAGATGTAAATCTGTGTTTATTGTATATTACACACCCATGTGGTTCTGACTAAAGTACTAGTTGTGTTTATTTGTCACTTCATGAAGATTAGCATAGCATCTAAATCCAGATAGACTTTATACATGAATGAATCAAAATATGTTTCATCAAAGGTACTGCCACGTTACATAAATGTAATTTATATACAATTTCAAAAGTGAAGAGGAGAAAATATTTCAAATACTACAATAAGGTTTATTGGTTTAAAGTAGTGCGGGAGCACAGATGAAACCACACCTCTGTCTCATTGTGAAGCAACACAAAACTTTACATACCAAATGTACAAGACGGAAGAAACCATTCGCACTGCCCTGCTTGTCTTTTTGAATACTTAATTGAACCATAGATTTCATCGTACCATTTGTCCCAATGTAATGGAGCCAGCTGCTTTAGCAAGACATCCAACTGGTTTCATTCCTCAGTTTCTTTTTCTTCCATTATGTTGCAGTTTTCTCTACTTTCAAATGTTTATGCAGTTCACTTTTGATAGTTACACTCAACTGG
Source organism: Rhincodon typus (assembly GCF_021869965.1). NCBI lineage: Eukaryota > Metazoa > Chordata > Chondrichthyes > Orectolobiformes > Rhincodontidae > Rhincodon > Rhincodon typus. The sequence goes on along the minus strand of NW_025967571.1, from coordinate 22,230 downwards.
TTTCTTCCACCCTGTTAAGTAGTGCATTCCAGATCATCATAACTTGCTGCATTAAAAAAAAACTCATCTCACCTTTGCTGCCCTTGCCAATTTCCTCAAGCCTGTGACCTTCAGTTACCATTCCCTTCCCCTTATTTACTCTATTCAAAGAATAACTGTATTAAGTCTTCCCTTACCCTGTTCTCTCTAAGGAAATCAACACCAACTTCTTTAGTCTGTCTGTGAACTGAGTTCCCTCATCTCTAATAATATTCTGGTCAATTTTCTCTGCATCTTTGATATCCTTCCAAAACTGTGGTGGCTGAATTTGGCCACAACCTCTAGATAGGGTCTTAACAGTGATTTATGAAGGCTTACCAAATCTTCCTAGTTTTTGTGTTCTGTGTACTTCTACTCATAAAACCAAAGATTCCATACACCATTTTTAACAACCATCTCAACATGTACTGCCACCTTCAAAGATATCTTCACTTAAACCCCAGGTGTCTCTGTTCCTCCACCTGCTATAAAATTTGTTTAAATTGCCTCTGCTTCAATTCTCTGAATCGAATTTCATCCCATTTTGGTCCATTTCACCAGCTTGTCTGTGTGCTCCTGAAGTCAGCTACTCATTTTGCTGTTTACCACATTTTCAAATTTTCTGTCATCTACCAACTTTGAAGTGATGACCAGCTTATTGTATATCAAAATGCAGTGGGGAATCAGCTCTGTTCTGAAGAGCAACTGTTCACAATATTCTCTGCTTTCTGTCCCTTAGCCAATTTCATATCCTTGCTGCCACTGTGCTACCTTTAGTGTAATGGGCTTCGATTTGGCAAACAATTGTTCTCAATTTTTATAAGCAGATACAAATATTGTAGACAAGTTTAGGGTGATATAATCTGTAGCTGCTGTGTTGAATGTTTCTCACAGTGAATATAGTCTGAGATGAATGCTTCACCAAAATTTCAGTGGCAAAGGTGTGTGTCATTATTTATAGCACTTGTATTTTGACACAAAGCCAAATGAAACATTATGAAGGTCAAACTATATTTGAATTATGAGGAGTATTTAAACAAGTATGAAGTGTATGATTCATGGCTGTTACAAATCACCCCTTCTCAAATTAACTTGGGTTTAAAATGATAAAAGTACTGTGAATACAGAGAAGCTGCTTCCTTTCATGGGGGAATCAACAGTGATTTGTTTTGGGAATTTTTTTTTGTTTATTGTCTACAAATGATCTAGAGCCACAAGTCACAAATACGATGGTTAAACCTCTAGAACCTCTAAAAACTTCTAGAACAAGAGATCATAGTTTTAGGATAAGGGGGAGCAGATTTAAAACACCAATGAAGATAAATAATTTCTTTCAAAGGGTTGTGAATTTGTGGAATTCAGTACTCCACAGTGTGGTGGATGCTGGGATTTTGAGTAAATTTAAGGAGGAGATAGATTTTTAATTAGTAATAGTTGGAGCATCATGAAGAACAGGCAGGAAAGTGGAGTTGAGTTTGGGATGAGATCAGCTATGATCATATCAAATGGAGCAGGTTCAAGGGGCTGAACTGCCTACTCCTGCTGTTGTTGTTATGTTCTTAAATCTAGCAGATAATACAAAGTTAATGAACTAGTAGAAACCAAGCTGAATGCAATAACCTATTCGAGAAATTGGGCTAACAAGTGCCAGATTAAATTAATTGGTGGGATGTGAAAAGGGCTGCATGGGGACAAAAGAATCCAGGGAATCTTATTTATTTAGAAGGAAAGTAACATGCATGAAAAGTGAAAGTGATTTCTGTGTTTGCTTGGAAAAATGAAATTATTGCAATAATGCTGAAATGATGAAGTAGTCTTGCGATTTTTTAAATCTTTGCAATTGTGCTTGGAATGTTATGTGTGGGTCTGTCACTGCAGTACATAAAGACTATTGCAGAGATTGAAATATTATGAAAAATAGAATCCAGAATGATTTGAGGAGCCAGAAGGATTGTATTGTGTGAATTGGCCATATTCTCAGTGGAAGATTTAGGATTACAAAGGCTGTAGATAAACCCAGAGTATGTTCCATCTTGTTCAGAATTGGAGAACCAGAGGAAGAGTCTACATTGAAAGGGGTAGATATAGAACTAATTTTTAAAAATACTTCAGTGAGTGAGTGAGTGATCAATCTGTGCATTCTGTTCCAAGGGAGATCAAAGCAGGAAGAATAACTAGATTTTGTTTTGGAAAGTAATATTTTGGGAATGTAAGCAGTCTGAGCTATAACAACTGTTCTGCAGGTGTCTATTGACCTATAATTTCCAATGTTTGCCACCACTAGGGTTCCTAATCATGTGCCTTTGTCTTAATGATAGATTGAGTACTCAGGTCAATGACTCCATTGTTACTGTATGCATTAGGATAATAAAAGACAAAAAAGGTGGATTTTGGGTCCTTTAAGTCCATAAATTCTGATGTTCCCTAACTCAAAGGGAGTTATCCCATTCTAGAGTGGGATTGAGAAGAATCTGTTCACATAAAGGTTGGTAGAAACCCGGAATATTCTATCACCCCTGCCAAAAGACTGAGTGCTGGAATAAACTAAATTTTCAAGACTCCTCTCACGGTAAGATTGTTCAGGTAAAGGAAATGTTAAGGAAAATCACATTCTGTTATCTGTGTTGACTACTCCAGGGCACTGTGGCAGCAGATAACAGAATGTGATTTTCCTTAACAAATGTGCACTGTTCAATTTTAAAGGTTAAATTATTAGAACAGGCTGTATAGGTTGGATGTGAGAGCTTGGAATATTAAATAGTGGTGTAATTGAGCTGACTATTTCATATCTGTTTCGGGAATCTGGAAAAACAGACCATATAAATAAAGTGGAAATTGGAACTTGGTTATTCAAAGGTGATGTCAGGAAGCATTTTTTTCATGCAGAGGGGGTGCAAATCTGCAACTTCCACCTTCCTTATCCCCTTCCATCTCAAAGAAAGCCATTGAAGCCGGAGATTCAGTCTCAGGTTGACAGCCTTTTGTTGCGCAGGATGTTAAGGTTGAGAAGATCTAAGATTGGTAAGTGGAGTTATACCAGTCAGTTGTGGTCTGATTCAGTAGTTGGGGCTGAATGGGCTTCTCCCATACTTACATTGGTTCTGCTGTTAGCAAAATGGTTCAAGTGGAAGGAGGAGTAATTTGGAGAATGAAGATTCCCGTCTATGTCCGGTGCTGCTTCTCGCTAAATTCCAGAGGCTTGGGAACGATAAGCTGTCACCTTTTGCGGGGAGTGGGAAATAGATATGGATCACAATGCACTAAAAGTGCTTGTGTTGGTTCGAAAAGCTTTGCAAGCCTCCATGCAGATGACCCTCGAGCAGCGTAAGCTTTGCAAGCACCACATTTCTACGCGATTCCCTCTTAGCCCTTTGTTTTAGAGATCAGTTGATAATAGGCATTACAATGTTTGCTTTGATATGTATATGATACTGTTCTCTGTTTACTTACAATTTTCCAGCCTTGCTTATTACTAAATGTTAATTAATAATGCATCTTTCTTTCCTTGACAACTCGATGCATTAGGGTGCCATTAGCCTTCCAAATGAAAGTTGGCATTATTGTGCCTAATGTCCAAAGCTTTTGTAATTTGCCGCCATTCTTCAACAGCTAACAAAATGACTAATGTGAAGTCTTAGGATGTATAATTATCCATAACTTTGAGAATATCTTCCAGTATTGAAGGTCCCAAATCTACCTTAAATGAAAACATGGAGTCCACCGGAGACTCATAAACCGTAGTCTCAGTTGGGCACTGTTGTTCATTTAAATCTTCAGTTTGTTGCTGATTCTCATTGGCTTTCTGAACATCAGGTAGTTCTTCCAGCGAGCCCCCTGATGGGTTGTGGTGGAGGGTGGTTGAGTCAGCAACTGGTTGATTTCTTGTAGTCTTGGTAGTTGCTGTCATGGGATCGACTGACGCATTATGAACCAGATTCTGAGACTCTTTCAGGTGTAGACGAGGGGGTTTTGGGGGGCCCCCGCCCTCTAGGTCTTTTGATGTACTCAAGCTTGACAGGAGATCGTGCTGACCCTGCAGGAAAGACATGTCGCCAAATGTGTCACTCTCTCCACTCTTGCCAATGTGTGATCTGTGGCAAAAATCCCCAAGTGGAGGGCTAATCATGTCTGCTGACAGGACGTCCCGCAGTTTCATCTTCTTGCTCTTTCCTGCAGTCCCAGTTTTGAAGTGGATGGATGTTCTGATAGACATTTTCTGATCACCCCACAACTTTCCTACTGTAGGTTTGGAAGGTTTAATTACAGCAAAAAGTGTTTTGAAAACTTGGTGGCCAACTTGGCTCCTGGTGGCACGTACCTGTTGAGACAAAAAGAGAATTCTTAAAACTCCTTAATGCTCTTACAAACTCACTCCAGTTGCCAGTCCTGAATCTATAACATTGTTCTACATACCACTAAATCATTTGGCTGAAGTAAGTCAATTGTACAGGAGAACTGCAAGTTTCTCTCTCTCTTTGATCTTTGCTGCTGCATTAAACTGAGTGAGATCAAAGGCTGTTTTGTGGCATCAAATCAAACTGTTCATTTGTCCATGCAGCCAAAGTTTATACTGTAAGACTGATAAAGGCACTCTGTATCTACACAGAGAATAACAAAGTCTCAAGAGTGAGATAAAGGCAACAATTTTACCAAAGGTCAGATGGTTTCTATATGCCACACAGCACAGAAGGAGATCATTTGGTCCGTTGTGCCTGTGCCAATTCCTTAATAGAGCTGTCCAGTTATTGTCATTCATTTTTTCTTTTCCCATAGCTTTGTAAATTTTGCTGTTCAGTAACTATCCAATTCACTTTTCAGGGTAACTATTGAATCTTTCAGGCACGGTATTCCAAATCATCACCAACTGACCGTCTTAAAATTGGCAAAAGAGCCAAATGCAACACAAACACCTTAAATCTGTTTCATCAAATTGCTGGTCCATCTGTTTCTCCTTGCTTACTCTATGAAATGATTCATGACTTTGAACACCTGTATCAAATTTTCTCTCCACCTTTCCTGCTTAATGGAAGACAACTCCAACTTCTACAGTCTCTCCATGTATCTGATGGTATTCTAGGAAATTTCTTCTACACCGTCTCTAAAACCTCAAAGTCCAGAACCGAAAAAGGATGCATATTTAGCTGCCAACTCAGTCTGTCTAATCAGCACCTTTCTGTTGTGCTGTCTAAATTATTGCTTCCTTCCTAAATTGGTTTTCTTGCTGTTCAGTCCTGATGAGTGCAAGATGAAATACTTGCTTGCATGATGTCTCTTTTTAGAAACATTCAATTTCTGTGCTACCAAGAATCTTCTCCATTCCAAAGAGCATCTATTTCCACTTAATTTCACCAGCCTCAGCCTGCCTTAATCCGTTACTGAAATTTTCATTTGTGCTTTTGTCAATTCCAGCTGAGACAATTCTGATCTCTTTCTGGCCAGTCTTTCATCTTCCATTCTCCATAGATGTCAGCTGACTCAAACCCACAATGCTCTGTCTAAACCCACATAGTTTCCATTCATCCATCACACTTCTCATTTCCTACATAGACTGCCGAACCCTGTACCTCCAATTTTAATTTCTCACCCTCGTTTTCAGATCCCTGCATTGCCTCACTTTTCCCCATCTCTGTAACTTCTTGTTCCAAGACAGAATCAAACTCTGACCCCTTACACATTTCCATGGCTATTTGCCCTAACACTTTCTGCCTTACCTTCTAAAATGGCCTCCTTTTGCCAATATATTTTATCTGTCTAATTACTCTTTTGAAAAGTGCATTTGGACATTTTTCCTTGTGTTAAAAGAGGAATAGAAATGCAGGTAGTTGTCATTTACAGACTGTAGGATCCTGCTGTTCAAAAATTGACTCTTGCACCTCACAAATACATCATTGCTTGTGCAGCATTTTGGCATGTCTTCAGGATGTCAGAAATGTTTTGTTGATGCAGACTTCTTGCTTGCACTCTGGACCCAGCGTGGAGGTTCAGATGGCGTGTACTCAAGTTCAAATAATTGCTTTTTAATTCCTGAGAATAAATTTTAATGTTTGTAGTATATATTCTGTAAGGCATTTGCACTGCTTTCATTGTGTTTGGGTTTATGTGCAATTCTGCTCCCAGTTGTGACTTAGGATGGTCAGGTTGTTACATATTCTCAGTATCTAATAATTTATGAATATCAGTGGTGATAATGTTCCAAATTTTCAATTTAGAGCTGGTATGTACAAAATTCAAGAGCACTATTTGGATGAATTTTGCAGAAGTCCAAGAACAGGTAGAACAATTTAAAACTTGAGAATGCTGAGAATCTGAAACGAGAGCAGAAAGTAAGCTAAAGGACATTTAACACGTTAATGAAGGCTCTCATCTCATCTGTTAACCCAGCTCCTCTTTTAAATGCAGTATGATCTGCAAATTTCTTGCATTTTCTTCAGTTGGCCTTGATCATGGACAAATATTTGTTTCAGGTAACTGAACATGTTTGCATGTGGCTGATGTTAATGGATATTCTGCCCCTCAGAGTCTTTGCTCTTTTTTAATCACTTTTTTTACGGTATGTTTATTGAATATCGCCGAGATATTGGCAATCAGACAGCCGATGCTCTCAGGACGTGTCCTGGCTTGTATTAGTTCAGTGTGTGGTTGTTTTGGATGGATTGTCCCTGGGATTATATTGCTTAAGAACAACAGAGGGGCAGGAAGTGGTGCTCAGACATCAGTGTGGGGTGTAATGTGTGACTCATCCTGAATGACTTGTACTTACTGGCAGCCTAGTACTTTCAGACATTGCTGATAACTTTTACACAGCTCACCAAGACGTGGGAGTCAGCCTGTGGAATTTCGGATTTCAGACAAGGCGATGACAACATAGAACTACATAATGTAAAGCAGAGAAATAGGCTACTTGGCTAAATGCGTACATGCTGGTTTTTATTCTCCAGACAAGCCTTTTCTCACCATTCTTTACCTCACCTTCTCAATAAAACCTTCTGATCCTTTCTCCCTCAAATGTTTACTATCTTCCCCTTTAATGTATCAACCAGATAAACATTCAAGATCAGTAGCACCAGCTGAGCTACCACGTGTGCTGACCCAGCCTAGAATGATATTCAGGTTCTGATACCATTGCTGTTTGCCAGCAGCTTCCAGTGTTTCCTTTGCCAGTTTCTGTGCAAATGAGAATGACTAAATTTGATCACACAATGGCTGCAAATTTTGAATATTGATTATAAGGCCTCTTATGATGTCATATATCATTTGGGCTGATTTCAATGTAATTGATTGCAATTTAAATTATTACAAATCACCCCAGCCCTCCCCAGCAGGTGCCTGAGATAGAAGATGACTTGCAACTCTGAAATCGATAAAGACTGGGCTGAGCAAACTAAACCTATTTTGACATGTTTGACCTTGTCCCTCCTTCAACATAATACTGGACACATCAAAACTGCAATAACACTGTTTCTCAGGTAATAAAATATTACCCCCCTCCCCCATGCATTGGTAGAACGTCATTCATACTAAAGTACTAAGATTGAAAAAAAAATTCAAACTTTCAAATGCCAATATCTCCTTCAGACTATGTAGAATATTTCCAACAATTAAAAAAAACACAAATTGCCACACTAGCCGACAAACAAATGTCAATAAATCTGGAACTGCTGACTTTACATGCTCAGCTGATCATGGTACTTAGTACTTACAAAGGAGCAGATGCTGAAGCGGTGAAGCTGCACTGAAGCTAGTGCTGACCTCTCTGATTGAAGCTGTGCAGCACCGGAGCTTTACTTGCTATTCAGCTATTTGGGGATCATCGTCATCCATCTCAAATAGTCATGGGATCAGAGGAAAGCCAAACTGTTCCTCTGATCCACTGTTCAAAACACAAATGACGGGAGGTAGGTACAAATCGGTGGGTGCTCCGTTTGAAGTGGCTCTGTATCTGGGATCTATTGGACAAGGACAGCTGTGTTTTTTTTCTTAAATACTTTCCACTTTCACCCACTCTATTCTCTGCAGAAAGCTGTTGTTAGTTCGCTGCTAAGCTTCTACCTATGTTAATATTTGAGAGACACTGTGGCCAACCCTAACTTCGTTCATAGTCTCCTTTCCTGCGGCAAATTCCTGACTTCAGCGAAGCACTCGCCATATCAATCCATTTGAGACTCAATTCTGTGGGGAGTTGTAGTCACATTGTTCCAGCCTCCACTCAGTTCACATGCAGTGGGGCTTCTAAGCAGTGCTTACTTCTGGAATCTTTTAGTAACTTGTCTTTACAACACAGCAGGTTCTGGCATCTGACATATTATGTATTGTGTGCTATATTGGGGTGAATAGTGGTATGGGCAAAATGTGCTTGAAGTAGTTCCCGTTTACCTATAGAAAGTTCAATGTCTGGTTACCATTCCAGAAATAAAACATAAGAGCCTTAATACCCACAGTCCTCCAAATACCACCCACAGGCTTTAAATGCACAGGTACTGATGTAACATTCACAAGTGCCCAATGATGAAACTGACCACACTTCCAAGAAAGGAGCACTGAAGAGTCAATAGATATCAGATGTTCTCTCCTACTGTATCCAGGGAGGCCTGTAATTTGAGAAAAAACTAAACATGTGGCCTAGAAGAGTTTCACGTTATTTTGGGTCTAAGCAGATCATCTAATCAAAATAATGTACACTCCTCGATCATTTGTATCCATTTATCAAACTGTCTGTCCATAAAACTGGCCACATGCAGCTCCTGTCTCCAATCACACTTGTTCAGCGAAAGATCTCTGAAAGCAGTGACCAGATTATCGGATGCAGCAGGAACCAGTCATTTCTCTGCTGTTTCTTTTGCATTTTTTCAACATTGTTTAAAAATACCTTCGCCGAGACCTCATTTATGTTTTCTTTTCCCAAGTGGATTTTTGTAGAAAAGTATGAATTGGAAAAAGAACTCAAAGTTGAAGGTTCTTGTAGTTCATGTAGTGTCTGATGTGCATGAATGGTAATCAAATAAGTTGAAATTCCCGTTTTCAAGTACAGCAATACCAGGGATCATCCTATTGAACCTTCTCTAAACTGCATCCAATGAAATAACATCTTTTCTTAAATGGTGGTGAGGCTCAAAGGGCCGAATGGCATACTCCACCTATTTTCTATGTTTCTAAATAAGGAGACCAAAGCTGCTGTTAGTTCTCCAGATGTGGCCTCACCAGCATCTTGTACAATTGCAGTAAGACTTCCCTACTCTTATAGTTCAAACCCCTTAAAATAAGGGCCAACATTCTATTAGCCTTCCTGATTACCTATTGCACCTGTGTGCTAGCTGTCTGCGTTTCATGTACAGGTTCCCCCCAGTCCCTTTGTATTTCAACTTTCTGCAATTTTCCTCCATTTAAATAATACAGTCTACTTTGGTTCCTCCTTCAAAATGAACAACTTCACATTTTACCACATTATACTCAACTGCCAACTTTTTGTCCACTTACCTAATTTATTGATCTCTCTCTGTCAACTATTTGTATTTCCCTTGCAAAATGCCTTTCCACCTATTTTTGTGTCATCTGCAAATTTGGCTGTAGTACATTGACTTCTTTCCTCCAAGTCATTAATATATATCGTAAACAGTTGCAAGCCCAGCACTGATATCTGGCTCTTAACTCCAATAATATCAATTACTTTAGGGCCCTCCTTCCCTTGACTTTATTAAAACAAAATGTAGCCTATCATCTATGCTTCTGTCACGTTCAGACTCAACTATTCGGAGGGCAACCATTGTCTACTTTACATAAAGCTGTGCTGATCCAATGCTCTCCTATCTCTGCCATAAGCCACCTCAGCCACTATCGCTGTGTTTTATGACCTCCACATAATGCATGTGTATATTTACAAAACAGTGCAATTATTGTGCATTGTACAACAACATTGTGAAAAGAGATGTAGAGCAAGAGACTGTACGCTTGCATAGCTGCTACGTTATCCAAAGCAACCTTACCATGTTGTGTCACTCATTGCTTCCCAAAAAAGACGAGTGAGATGGAAACTGAAGAATTAGAAGTGGAGAGACTGAGAAAGGCAGCACAGTTGAGTCAATGTATGTATACAATGTAATTACTAGAATACATCCACATTTATACTGCGAACTGCCTATATAGATGTGTCACACTGTAAGTGCAACCTTAACAAATTAGAGAACCGCAGCACACCTTAGAAGGTGTAAATTACAAAATTATTCTCTTTTCTCAAGATGTGAGCAGCCCTGGCAGAAATTGAAACAGTGCTATTGGTTGGGTCAAATTATATATCCAAGTCAGAACCGTGTTTGCCTTGGAGGTGTTGGTGTTCCTATGACTTTGCTGATCCTGCTGCAGCTTCTACGTTGTAGTGGTCACAGAGGCAGAGTTATTGTTGAGGTAACCTTTGAGTTTCTGTGCAGCATCTTGCACACAGATTGTACCAAGATCTGGTATACATAGTGCACTGTGAGTGAAGGGAATAGATATCAATTATTGGAACTGTGGCTCAGTGGGTATCACACTTGGGAGTTTGTACTGTTTGGAGATGCCTTTCAGTCAAGCTATTAAGTCCAGTTTCCCTAAACTGGATGTATCAGACCCCATTGGCACCACTCCAAAGAGTGGAGTAGTGGCAGTAATAACTGATGCCCTGGCTAAAATTTATCCCCATACGCCATCAAAAAATTTGATTATCTGGTACTTACTGCATTGCTGTTTGTGGGAGTTGCTGCAAATAAATTTTTTACTTTGTTTCTTACATTATAACAGTAACTTCTACCCTTCGAAACACTGCATTGTCTATAAAGCACTTTCTGATGTCCTGAGGTTGTGAGATCTCCGACATAATTGCATCTCTGTTGAAGTCAGTTGCTCTGATACTCCTAAATGGAGTTGAGCTTTTTGAGTGTAGCTATCCTCCCAATACTGAGCATTGAGTTTCCATTTGTAGATATGAACATACATTCATGTGTGCTGTACCTGAGTTGTAGCACTAAGCTATTTTCTTGGTACTTCGTGTCCACGATGGTTTTCCATATATTTCAACTCCTAGGGTGAGGGGTCAGGTCCTGTGTCCACCTTAACCAGAATGGGAATTGAACCCACACCTACGTCATTATTTGTCATTATGCCAGCCGTCTAGCCAACTGAGCTTCCTACCAGCCCCGGATATGGAATTGGGAATTTAATAAAGATAGAATGCATCATTTGAAAGCTGGGGACTGAATTATCTCCTTGATCGTTTATTACCAGTCAGTGCCTGCAATCAATATATCTGGACAGATATGTATAATCTGTGAGGATTTTACCATGGTCTTGTCTTTCTAACAAAAGTGAGCCAAAATGTTAATCTGTTTCCATTTCACTCCTCTATTTAGTTCCAAGGGTATTATCTTTGGTGTACAACATGGATATCTCCTTGATGCCCCCCTCTCCTGTTTCTCATCATATTCCCTCCTTCCTCAATGACGTTATCTGAATTCATGACGTCCGATTTCACATGTATGTGATTCAGTTCTACCTCAGCACCAACACTACCACCACCACCTCCATCAACCCATTGCCTTCCCCTGGGTTTGTCATGCTATTTGTCTAACATCTTGTGCTGAATGGGCCACAATTTCCTTCAATCAAATACTTCTACCAATGAAACTCTCATCGGTACGTGTATTTCTTCAACTATTCCAGTGCCCTCATAGCCACCTTGCAACTTGTGAAAACTTGAGCCCATTCAAAACTTGGCCACTTATAAAAATTGGCAGCACAAAATTAGCCCATCAGCTGTGCTCAATGACCTACATTGGCTCTTGGCCTGGCGGTGCCTAGGTTTTAAAATTCTCATTCTTGTATTGAAATTCTTCCATGGTCTTGTCTTTTCCTACGTCTGCCTCTATTCCTCCAGACCTGGCCTCTCCTGTGCCCTCTAATCCATTGCCCCACCACTGGTAGCTATGTCTTCAGCCACATGGGCCCCAGCAAATTAAATTTACTCCCTAAGACTCTGTGTTACTCGTGCTTTCCATTACAACCCCCTGGAAATCATGCCTCTTAACCAGATTTTTAGTCATCCATTCTAATAGCTCCTTTTTAACTTGTAATAGCTCCTTTATGATGTGTTAAATGTGTTGTGTAATGCTTGTTGTGTTGACATTATCTCATATGCACAACATCTATTCGAGTAATTAGTCATCCTTGCAAATGTTGAATTGCACCATTAAACCATTAAATCATCATTGAATCATTAAATGGCCCTATGTTGTCAGTTGTCTGGCTTGGAAATTGAAAGCAGCATTGGGAGTTGGGATGAAGTTGATGTGTGGTGCTCCTAATTCTTTTTCTTATGGAAGTGCTCCCATCATTCCCACTGCCAGAACGTCACTCTAGTGCTACACAGAATGCTCTCAGGCACAACCGAAGTTTTATCGGACAAAATAATGCTGCTGATTGTTATCTCTGGTTTATATTTTGTGAAGTTTTAATCCACTTAGCATCAATTGAAAACTCAGTTATGTTGCAGGATTACGGTTGTTTTTTTTCAAACCGCTGTCCAGATACATGAGGTTGAGCAGTTCAGGTGGAAGTGAAGCTGTTTGACTTACTGGCTACAGAAAATTGACCTGAGCTAGCTCTGGGTATTGAAAAATCGGTCAGAAAAATCGGTCACTTGTACAATAATATCAGTGGATAAGCACTGAACTATGCCAACAAAATGCTAAGAGAGCAAATGGAAATATATTAAAATCTGTAAAATCACTAACCTGATTCCAGCGTTGATTCTGTGTTGTGTCTGTCAAGGTGAATGCTGCTGTTACGTGAGACTCGATGCTTCCAAATCACTGCTTTAGTGAACCAGGCATATTTGTTGTTCTAAGTCCCTGGCTCTCCTTTTTTCTGACTACAGCTACAACTCCAGTGCTTTTGCTTATAACCATGTGGTGAGGGGGTGTTACTTTGAATCGATGGGAATCACTGTCTAGTTTCTGAAGAAACATAAAGCAGGAAAACCAGTATTGTGAAAACCGGTTTTACACCTGAGTGTGTACCTGATCAGGAAGTTGCACAGAGACCTGTGAATCATATCTGATCCACCCAAAGCTGATTGGCGTAGCTCCAACAATGATTAACTTTTCGTACTGCTGCGGTCCAAATCATTACACTTCGCTGAGAAAAAATATGGTATTGTTTAGGAACGAAGGAATTTTCTGTGAAAGTAAAAACGCAATGATTAAAACATTGTCAATCCAATTAAGTTGATTCTCTCTATTTAACTCTTCACGCACTGGCAAATGGCAAATTTTACCAACTGGTTGTGAAGCCTTCTATTTTACTGACAGCATGTTTAACTCCATCCATTCAATCAAGCAGTGTTGAATCATTGAGCAGATTAGCCTGAGATCATATAGGTCAGTATGGGAGGTAAAGGTGCATGGGGTGTGTGAAAGCCTTAGAAAACCAGATGCCAGAGTACTAGGTTTCTACTACAGCATGGCCTGAGCGTTTGCAGCATTTCTGTTTAAAGATATCCATCGTTTGCAATACTTGACTTTTGAGGCAAATTGAGGGGCCGATTAAAAGTCAAACCTGGGATCACTACTCACAGCCATGTAGGTACCAGATAAAAGCAAAATATTACAGAGACTGGAAATCTGAAATAAATACAGAGAATGTTGGAGAAACTCAGCATGTCTGCCAGCATCTGTGGAGAGAGAAAGAGAGTTAATGTGTAGATACAAAGCCCAGACAGTGCCCCTAACCATGTAGATCCAACCCGAGACATTGCTACAGCAGTGTAGATACAAACTCCAGGCAGGAATAATAGCAATATAGATCCAAATATCCAAAGGGAATGCCCACGTTTGTAGACACAAACACAGACACTGCCCACAGATACAAACCCAGAAGCTCCCATGCAATGATGATATAATCGCTAGACACAGCCCACCCAGGGTAAATCCAAATCCCATGCAGTGCCCACAACAAGGCTGATACAAATCACAATCTTTGCTCTTCTCCTGCCCACAAGAGCTGATAATCAAACCCGCTACCATGCTGTGCTTGTGAATTCAGCTTCCTGCAAAGCTGAATGTGAAGGAATATTCAAACCACTTAGTGGCAATGTTTGAGAACCTCTGAAATGGGATAGCTGCTCAATCATTTTGGGTAACAGTGTCCAGGGTTAGACTTTAAGACTCGGTGTCCAAATTCAAACAGCATCTGACCTATTCCAACTAATGCAAATTTTGTTTGTTTTAAAACTCAGCAATTAACCCTTTAATTTTCTCCAAAAATTTCCTCATAGAAGTTCGTAGAATCTCTACAGTGTGGAAGCAGGCCATTCGGTCCATCAAATACACTGACCCTCTGAAGAGAATCCCACCCAGACCCACACCCAACTCTGTCTCTGCATTTCCCACCCTAGACACTGTGGGAAATTTGGCATAACCAGTCCACCTAACCTGGACATCTTTGGAGTGTGGGAAGAAGCAGAAGCATCCAGAGGAAACCCATGCAGATGCAAGGAGAATGTGCAAACTCTATTCAGACAGTCGCCTGTGGCTCGATTCGAACCTGGGTCCCTGGCGCTATGAGGCAACAGTGCTAACCACTGAGCCACTGTGCACTTTCCTGTGCAATATCTTACGGAAATCCCTCTCAGTTTAACTCGTACTTTTGCAGAAAATCCCAAAACGGTTCTAATCTGGTATGACTAAAGTGCAATCATTGTTGGACTACCTAATGTGGCAAAATATTGAGCAAGGTCCTGCTAATGAGTGAGTGCCCCAATTTACCTATTCTGCTGGTGTTGCTGAGGGGAAGTGTTAGCCAGGGCACCATGAGAACCTTGGACCATGCTGAAGATGCTGACTTCTGGGTTTCAACCATACAATAAGGGGAATACAGAGAAATTAATTCTATATCATTAAGCTAACCATAAGATACCTCATGGCACTAAATCCAGAGCCTCAGTCTTCCCATTACCCAGTGCTTCTTTATTTCCTGCCTCCCTTCGAAACGGCTTTATGCCAACTTGTACAGGTTCTACTATTATGAAAAGGAGTAAGGTCAACCAGGAGCCCTGTTAGGTGACTGTGCAGCAGCACTTCCAGCCTTGTTACTGGGTGTTATAGCTGCCATATTCCTTTTTTAATTTTGATTTTACTTCCTGCTTTGCCTCTTCTCGATGTGATTGACAATGGCACAACAGCAACAGGACTGGCCAGAATATCCACTCTTTCGGTCACAAGTTCTGTCCCTCCTGGCCTTACTGTTCTTCCACTTATAGATTCTGTGTCCAGGGGAGGATGAGAGCAGAAAAGAGGAAACCTGTGATTGGAGGAGCAACAGTAGCTCCACGGTGACTGCCAGAACTGTGCTTTATTTTCCCTCTCCCAGTGTTGTTTGCGTATTTTACTGTCTGCCAATTAGGGCTATGCAGGAGCCATATGTAAAACAGTATGTGCCAAGACAACCCATTTCTCATTTCTTGACCCATCATTGATGTTATGTGGGCTTTTTTTAGGGGCGTTTGAATTCATCTGCGCCTCTGCCCACCTTTGTATTTTGAACCCTGATTGGGATTTCTTTTTCAATCCACCCAAGTATGGTGATATGATGAGGGCTCTCAGGCCAGAGTGAAGATGTGTAGCACAATCGCAAAACTTACGAATGTTACCTCCCAACCTATGGAACAAGTTATGTACTTTGAACTGTCACCAGCAATCCTCAATGTTGTCAAGGAAAGATTTCTGAGCCAGGTTCAGGAGGATGTTAAGTGGTGAAAGGGATTGCAGGGTGATTGTTCTCTGCCAGCCTCCTGCCAGGGATGCGACATAGTTAGTCCTTATGGTGAGACAGAGTTATAGGCAACTACAACTGGTTTAAAGGGAAGGGGGCATTTGCACCCCTAGCCTTGGAGGGATGCATATTAATGAGGTAAACCAGAATCAAAACTTCAAAATCAACTTATTTTCTCCACTGGAAACAGCCTTCTGAGGTTCCTTTCTCCTGCCCCCTCCACTGTCTGTTCCATCAATATGTGCAAGGAACTCCTGGATTTCATTGTCACTAAGACTCAGAATCTGATCAGGTGCCTGTGCCACACCCCTCCCCCCTTTTAGCCAACACGGGGCCAATTTTCCTGTGGGATTTCTGCCACCTCCCAGACTTCGCTCCAAACTCACTTCTCTCTATTTCCTCTAATGTCTTCCTGCATGCCTTCTCTGAGCTCTCTGAGTCCAACAGATGCACCTTCTACTTCTCTGACCCAATTTCTCCTTCTGGTCCTGATGTTAATTCATGTTGTTAATGGTTCACTTTGTTGTCCTTCTCTTCTTTAAATCTACAGTCATCAACTGTCTCCTCAAAGAAAACAAACTCTCGATCCTACCATCCATAGAGATGGCTATTCCATCTCTAACCTCCCTTACCTCTCCAAAGGTCTTAAACACGTACTGAAATTGTGATAAGTCAAATTGCAGGAGATCTGCCACAAAACTGTATTAAGCAGAGCTTTGAGTTAGCCGAGATTTTTGCCTAGAGACGTACTCTACATCCTACAAACATACAAACAAGGAGTAAGAGTCGGCCATTCAGCGTTTCAATTTGCTCCTCCATTCAATAAGATTATGGCTTGCCTCATTTTAATCTCAACTCTACATTCTTGTGCACCCCGAGTAATTTTTCATCCCCATGGTAATCAAAAATCTATCTGCCTCCCTCATCAAAATATTTAAATATTCTGTATCCACTACTTATTGAAAAATGGAATTGTGAAGAGTCAGAACCATCTGAGGGGAAAAAGGTTTCATCATTTCTGTTTTCAAACGCCAGTCTCTTTTTTTCATAGAATAATGATCCCTTGTTCTCAATTTTCCCACAAGAGGAAACATCCTTTCAGTATCTACCTTGTCAAGTCCCTCAGGGTCCTGTATGTTTCAATCAAGTCATCTCAAATTCTTCTAAACTCCAGAGATACAGGCCCAGCCTGTCTAGCCTTTCCTCATAAGGCAGTCCTCTCATTCCAGGAATTTGTCTAGTAAATCCCAAACGAAAAGACAGTGATGCGGTAAATATGCGCAAAATGTCAGTTTTCAATTTATTCACACCTTACAATGATTTGACTGTGTACAGTTAAAGGTATTTTAAAAAATGCTGGGAGTTAGGTCTAGAAAAGGTCAGTAATCCTTTTCTGCCTCATGGGTTGTGTTCGGACTAGTGCGATACAGTCCTCCATGTCATCAGTGCAGTGCAGGGTAATCTGTTCTTTCACAGGAGAATATCGATACTCTCCATTTTTTGCCTCTAACCTGCCTTCCTTCTTTAAGATACTCCTTAAAACTCTTTGACCAAGCTTTTTGCCATCTAACCAACTATCTCCTTTTGTGGCTTGATGTCATATAAAGGATAAAGCCACCATCATCATAGAGTTGTACAGCACAGAAACAGACTCTTCGGCCCAACTCGTCCATGCCAACCCAGTATCCCAAACTAAACTAGTCCCATTTGACCTCGTTTGGCCCGTATCCTTCTAAGGCTTCATGTACCTGTCCAAATGACTCTTAAATGTTGTAACTGTTACCTGCATCTACCACATCCTCTGGCAGTTCATTCCACGTTTGAACCAATTTGTCCTCTTATTTGGTCCAGCTTAAACGATATAAGAAGCTAGCTGCACACACAGTAAATATTACTTAGATGGAACATTCTACTGGACTATTGGGCTGTTGTCTCAGAGGGAGATAGTTAGAGAGAGATGACTGATAGCAATTTAACCTGAGGGTCACCATGCCTCAGGCATGGGGAGAGGATGAGGAGGAGAGAATTTAATGATCTTTTATTGTTGATTGGATGCAGTGGCAACAGTGTGGGTTCAAATTTTCTTTCTTTATTCATTCGCGGAACGAGGGCGTCGCTGGCTATGCAGCATTTATTGCCCATCCCTAATTGCCCAGAGCGCAGTTAAGAGTCAACCACATTGCTGTGGGTCTGGAGTCACATGTAGGCCAGACACATGTAAGGATGGCAATTTCCTTCCCTAAAGGACGTTAGTGAACCAGATGGGCTTTTCTGACAATCAACGATGGATTCACAGTCATCATTAGATTCTTAATTTCAGATACTTATTGAATTCACATTCCACCATCTGCCGTGGTGGGATTCAAACCCAGGTCCCCAGAACATTATCTGAGTCTCTGGATTAACAGTCCAGCAATAATACCACTAGACCATCGCCTCCCTGCACCAATGTCATATAATACTATGGTAAAGCAGCTTGGGCTGTTTTATTATGTTAGAGATGTTATAGAAATATTAGTATGTTGCTGTTAGAAATGATGTAATAGGAAGAACTACATTTAAACACAGATTGAGATAGTTGACCAAGAGGAGATTGAACGCTAGCCCATTTTACTTATGTTTAGTTCTGTGAAGGAGTTGTCAATCTGTCTTTTTTGCCATCTTTGTTTACAAGTGTTCAGCCATGGACCTCCATTGGATTGCTGAATGCTTGTGGCCACAGTACTGAAGTGGTTTAGCGTTGCCTTCTGCAGGATGACTGACCAGGAAACTCTCTTCCTCTTTCCGCCCGCCGTCAGTGTGATGGAAAGATTTGCAGATTGACATTCAAACTGTTTATGCACACACATTACCAATACATCTTCCATAACCAACAAGTCCTGGCTCTGGACTCTAATCTGGAGCTACTGGCCCAGAGGTAGGCACTGTGCCACAGGACCTAAACGTTGTGCATAAAAGAAATGGGAGCACCCCATAAAGTACCCGGTGTTTCCATAATTTCCTTAGTGAATGCGAGAAAGCCTTTTGAAGCTATCTGGTTGAAACCCCAGAATGGTAAATCAATTTCCTACTCCTCTGAGAGGGAGGTACATTCAGCTCCCAGATGGATACACTTGATGAGCTGCCCACTTCCCATTGGCTCAGTGGTGTGAAACTTTGGCTGAGACATTGCCATGACAACCTTACAAATTTGTGACTTCTGATTGCCTGGAGAAACACCCAGCTTCTGGCCAATCGCAGGCCGGATATTTGAGCACTTAAGATGGATAGCAAAGAGCCTGAGAAAGAAAAGAAAGGACATTAAAGATTTTTATTTACAAAGAAGAAAACATTAGGAAAAACTAGAATCAGTTAAATTAGGAAGCAAAATGTTCAAGGAGACTTAAAATGGAATAGAGGGTAGAAAAGTACCAGGGAATATTGGTGACTAGAGGGTTGTGAGCAAATATAAATTAAGCTTTGGTTTTTATTTAAGGATATTCTGTATAAGTGTTTTAATTCTGCCGAATTCATTAGTATTCCTGTTTTTTTAAGTAGATTTATTAACTGTATTATTAATATTCATTTCAGTTTCACCCTAGGTGAGTTAAATAGAAACAAAAATAGCTAAGCTTTAGAGATTCTCACATCTATGGTTGTAACCATAATCAATGGGTTAATGAGTTTGTTCTGGGAAATTGTTGAATCAGGTGCCATGTGCAGTGATGCTGGAGTGTAGATAGATGTTGGGATACTGTATATCGGGAACAATCAGTATTGTTAGTTTAAGCAGAGCCAATTATGGAACTACTTTGGGCCCAAACAAAAGAGAACATTCCAGAAATTCGTACATAATGACCAAAGCCAACTGACCGACTGGAGCTTTGACCCTCTGTCGGGGCGCTGATCAAAAACATTTTTGTTTTCTGTCTAAGCTTTGGTGGTGGTGGACAGTTTGTCTAGGCACAGCCCTAGGCATTCATATTGAACATATCTTTCTGAAAAGGAATTACAGTCAACCCCAGAATGTGGTTTGACAACATCATGTTGGGCATGGACCAGGATTTTTATTAATGCTGCAGATTTTTAAAAGTAGAAACCTTGTAAACATTTGATCCACAACTCATTTGACCATAATTCAGAAACTCAAACTACATTTGGTCAATTGAAGTATATTTTGAAGTTTCTCCCAGACCTACTGAATAAAGAAGCATTGTGCAGTGTAGCGTTAAGCCTTATAGAACAATCTAGTCTCTTACGTAATCAGCAAGAAGATGTGGGCATGAACCCTTTATGGATGGGAGGAGAGTCATAACAATTGGTATGAATAAGTTGAGCCAAGTGGCCTGTTTTTGTGCTGCCAATTCTGTGTAACTAAAGTACTATGCTGTCTTACATGTTATATTTTTTGACTGCTACCCATATGTCAAAAACAAGCACGTAACTACTTTAATACCATTTTCCAGCACTTGGCCCATCGTCTTGCATGCCTTGGCATTGCAAATTATCTAATGAATTACGTTATGCTGTCCCTTCCTAAGCACCTTGCCTATCATTTTGAAATCCTTTTGAGTTACAAATGATGCACAGGAATATACCCAAAAATATCTGTTTGTAGTAACTTAGTTATACAGCAGCTTATATCTCCTTGTCTTTTTGTCAAAATGCCACCTTCGCTTGGCTGACTGTGAATTAACCACCTTCATCCCTTATTTCTTTCCCTTCATTATTTCTCAATCATTCGTTCTCTGTCACTTTTCAGTCAGACATGCAAACATACATACGCACACGCGCAAATGTGCCGACACACAGACACACACCATAGGTGTTTAATGTTTTAATGATGTATATTAAAAAAAAGTGATATACAAAATACCGTGCAGCAACTGTGAGAAACATAGGACAGACGGACAGGAAACTCGCCACCAGGATACATGAACACCAACTCACAGCAAATCGGCACGACCAACTCTCCCTCGTTTAAATACCCTCCAACTGGAAGGTCATCGATTTGACTGGGACAAACTTACAGTACTAGACAAGCAAAACAAAGACAACCACAAGAATTCCTAGAGGCCTGGCTTTCAACCACCAATGCCGTAAACAGACGTTGAAATAGACCCCATCTGTATACCACTACGGTTACAAAACCGGAAACAAGACTGCCCACCATGACAGACTGGCCCACGTAAATTCAGAGCAGGACAGAACAACACAACAGAGGCTATACAGCACTGACGATGTCACCTAGAAGGGAGATGAAACATTTGCATGAAAATCAGTTAGCTCGGCGAAGCAACCAACAACTCCGACATACACTATGTATGCACAGATGCACATGCTGTCACACGTACATGACCTAAAGGTATTTTCAGATCCTTTTCATGTCCATTCAGCCCTTAATATTCCATTTTGTCGACTGGTACAATAGACATTCCCTTTCTAATGTGCTAATCTTAAAATGACGAATGGCTTATTCCTTCTGATTAGAAATTTAGATTAATATTGAAGCCAATTATTAACTTGTTAAGTTTTTGAACAAGCAAAATCCCATCTAGGCATTGAATAGGCCCATGTGTCTTATAATGCATAAATAGAATTAAGTACAACAGAAATGCTTTTGAAATAAAAATGAAAATTTCTGGAGAAACTCAGCAGGCCTGTAGCATCTCTAGAAAGAGAAACGGGTTTAATGTTTTGAGTCAAATATTGCTCTTCTTCACTTTTGATGACATTTATGTTCGCATTAGCACTGAAGCCTAACTTGTGCAGTAATTATTGGAGAAAGAAATATTTCAGAACCAATGCAAGGTTATATGAGAAAGTAACATAATGGTAATGTTACTAGATTAATAATTGAGAGGCTAAAAATAATGCTCTGGGAAATGGGACTATTTAAAATATATTGCTTAATAAATCTCAAAATGTGAGTTTCATCAATAATGATTATAAAATTGCTGAACTGTTGTAAAAACCCATCTTGTTCATAATGTCCTTCAGGAAAAGAAATCCATCATCCTGACTGGGCTTAGCCGAAATATAACCTCAGATGACAATGATATGGTCAACCCCTAACTGCCTCTGAAATGGTCTTTTGAAACCTGCAACAGGAGAAACACTTTGTGCACTACCTATTCTACATGGAGTACAGCAGTTTAAGAAGACAGCTCACCACCACCTTCTCCACGGTAACTAGGCATGGGCAATCTAGACTGGCCCCGCCGACAATGGTCACATTCCATGATCAACAAAAAAGAAATGGCCAGATTTTTGTAACAGAAATGAGCTTCTGACTGTCTCAGGTATTTTCAGTCATTCCCTGTAGTCTATATTCTCAGGAGGAGAGAGTGACACTGAGCATTTAATAATTGATGAGACTGTGCAGTAAATATGTTTCCTGCGAAGTAGAAGCCTTTGCTTTTGTTTGGTTATGTTTCG
>NW_025967570.1:0-25000 GCF_021869965.1 Rhincodon typus | reverse complement strand
CACATTGATGAACAACTGCGAAATTGAACTCAGTTGTAGGTAATTGAAAGATGAACTGCTGTTCCTCAAACTTGCATTGAGCATCACTAGAACCTTACAGGAGGTTGAGGGCAGAGAAGTTCCTGTGAGAAAGAAAAGAGAATTAATATGACAGGTGGCTAGCAGATCAGCCATGCTTGTGATCTGAACAGAGGTGTTCCACAAAACAAAAACCAAGTCTTATGTTTTGTCTCCCCATTGTAGAGCAGACTGCATTGTAAGCAGCAAATACAGTAAAACTCAAGAAGTGCATGTAAATTACCAATTTACCTGTTAGGTGCCTTGGACACTGAGGAAAGAAGAGATAAAAGAACTTAAATAGAAATATGTTATGAAAATGGAATGGGGTTGAGGTTATTGAGGAATGGACCAGGATCTCATGAAGGGAATAGTCCTTTCAGAATGCTGAAAGGGAGTGGGAAGATGTGTTTGATGGTGCCATCAGTGGAGTTAGTGGAAATAGCACAGTAAAATCTATGGAACAGAGACTTGTGGAGCAGAAGGTAAAGACAAGGGGAACCTTCTTGAGGTTTTGGCTGTGATTGGAGTGGTTTGGGATGTGGGACACTTTCATGGGCCTGCTCAACTGCAGTGGTTGAGAAGCAGTGGGATAGTAGTCCTTAATTTCAGTAAAATGAAGACATTTGAAGACAAATGAAGACTGAAGAAAAGTTGCAAATAGTGTTCCCAGGGATTGGTGTTTGGACTCTTGCTTTCTCTGATTTATATAAGCGTTTTAAAGATGGGTGTTGAGGGCAAAATCTCTAAATTTGCAGATGATTGAAAGCAAAGGAGAATAATGAATTGTGAGTTTGATGCTGAGCAATTTCAGAGGGACATTGACAAGTTGGCTAAATATGCAGACACCTGGCAGATGAATTTCAGTGCAGAGAAAAGTAAGGTAATGCATTTTGGTAGTGACAATACAGGCTCAATGGTACAATTTTGAGGGGAGTACAGGAGCAGAGGGATTTTGGGGTTCAAGTGCATAATTCTCTGAAGGTGCCCAGGCAAGTTGAAATAGATGTTAAGAAGGCTTATAAGATCCTAGGGATTATGATATAGATGTGTAGAGTATAAAAGCAAGGAAGTGATGCTACTCCTCTAAAAATCATTGGTCAGATATTTGGAGGGTTTTCGGTTCTGGGGACCTTATTTAAAGAAGGATGTTAAAGCCTGGAGAGAGTGCAAAGAAGATTTACTGGAATGATACCAGGAATGAGCGATTTTAGATACAAGGAAAGATTAGAAAAAGTGGGCTTATTCTCCTTGGAGCAGAGAAGAGGTGATCTTATTGAGATGTTCAAACTTGAAGGATACCACTAGTTGGTATGTCAATAACTAGAGATCACAGTTCTAAGATTGCCAGCAAGAGAGCTAGGAGTGACGTGAGGAGAAACTTCTTTACTCAGAGAGTTGTTAGGTTTGGAATACACTGCCTGAGAAAGTGGTGGAGGCAGATTCCAGAGGAGGTTTCAAAAGAGAGCTGGCTATACATTTGAAAGTGATGAATTTAGAGGGCTGGAAAATGGTACTAGCCGGATAGTTCTTTTGGGCGCTAGTACATAAACGATTAGCAAATGGCCTCCTTCTGCACAGTAAAATTTATGCTTCTACATCAGAAGCACTGGTATGGAATGATGTATTTTTAAAATAGGTATTAATATTTGAGAACCATGAGGAATTAGAATATGGAATTGAAGGACATTCTGGATCAAAAAGGGTTTACCAAGGTACTGAAGGGACATCTGATTTCTAGGAATTTTTCAACGATAATATGAGCTGTGAGTTAATTACAGAAAGGTCAAGTAACTTTGGAAAGCGAAACAATCAAAGCTTTGACAAGAGATACAATAAATGAGGTTTAGGGCTTTAATAGCTGGATAAACTTGGTTTTGAAGAGATGAGGCCTCTGTGCTGAAGGTTGGCTAGCAACATCCTTCTGGAACTGGTGTCTGTTTTTCCAAATCGGTTGTGTAGCAAAAAAAATGACAAATGTCTCCAATGCTCAGAGTAAGTAAGACTCTCTCTCCCTATCTCCTCAAAAAGTGACTTTACAGCAGGGCAAGTTGCACAGGTCTTTCTAAATGAAGTATGTGTGGGAATCTAAGAAAGTTTTCAAATATTAAATGTCTCTGACTGTCTCATTGTTAATCAATGGGATGGTTTTCTTCTTTAGCCTCCTTTCATTTAAAATCTATATCATCACCACAGAACTGTATTGTCACGTTTGTTATGTAAATGTGTTTGTTTGCAGTTAAGGGTATACAGTTTAATTCCAGAATATGATATAGTTGTTAATCAGCTTTGTTTATTAAACTTATTGTTTAGACAAGTTAATCTTAAATTCATTAGGAACTTGGAGAAAGTTTCATTTTTTTTTAAATTTGCTCATGGGATGTGAGTACACTGGCTGGACCAGCATTTACTTTCCATTCCTAATTGCCTAATTGAACACGTCCTCACCCTTAACAACTTCTCCTTCAACTCCTCCCACTTCCTACAGACAAAGGGGGTGGCCGTGGATACCCGCATGGGCCCAAGCTATGCCTGCCTCTTTGTAGGATACGTGGAACAGTCCCGTTTCCACAGCTACACTGGCCCCATCCTCCGTTATATCGATGACTGTATCGGCGCCGCCTCGTGCTCCCACGAGGAGCTCGAACAGTTCATCCACTTTACTAACACCTTCCACTCCAACCTTAAGCTCACCTGGGCCATCTCCGATACCTCCCTCTCCTTCCTGGACCTCTCTGTTTCCATCTCTGGCAACCACCTGGAAACCGATATCTATTTCAAGCCCACCGACTCCCACAGCTACCTAGAAGACACCTCCTCTCACCCACCTTCCTGCAAGAATGCCGTCCCCTATTCCCAATTCCTTCGCCTCCGCCGCATCTGCTCCCTAGATGAGGCATTCCACTCCCTGACATCCCAGCGCATTTCCCGCAACTCATCCCTCACACCCCCTCCCCGCAATAACAACAAAGACAGAATCCCCCTCGTCCTCACGTACCACTCTACCAACTTCCGGATTCAATGCATCAACTCCGCCACTTCCGCCACCTGCAATCTGACCTCACTACCAAGGACATTTTTCCCTCCCCACCTTCATTTGCCTTCCGGAGGGACCGCTCTCTCCATGACTCCCTCGTCCGCTCCACACTCCCCACTAGCCCCACCACCCCTGGCACTTTTCCCTGAAACCGCAGGAAGTGCTACACCTGCCCCTACACCTGGAACACCTATGCTCGGTTCGTGACAAACGACCGCACCTCCCAGTCGCGAACCACTTCAACTCCCCCTCCCACTCCTTAGACGACATGTCCATCCTGTGCCTCCTCCAGTGCCACAACGATGCCACCCGAAGGCTGCAGAAACAGCACCTCATAATTCACTTGGGAACCCTGCAGCCCAATGGTCTCAATGTGGACTTCACAAGCTTCAAAATCTCCCCACCACCGACCTCGTCCCAAAACCAGCCCAGCTCGTCCCCACCGCCTTGACCTGTCCATCTTTTCTCCCACCTATCCGCTCTTCCCAGCTCACTGACCAACCCCCATCCCAACTCCCCACCTACAGTCACCTTTATTGGCTCCATCCCCGCCTCCTTGACCTGTCCGCCTTCTCTCCACCTATCTGCTCCTTTATCCACCTTCCATCATCGCCTCCCCACCTCTCACTATTTATTTTAGAGTCCCCTTCCCCTCCCCCATTTCTGAAGAAGGGTCCAGACCTGAAACGTCAGCTTTCCTGCTCCTCTGATGCTGCCTGGCCTGCTGAGTTCATCCAGCTCTACATCTTGTTATCTCAGATTCTCCAGCATCAGCAGTTCCTACTGTCTCTGCCTAATTGAACTGACTGGTTAGCTAAGCCACTGTAGAGTGTCATTAAGAGTCAACAAAATTGCTGTGTCTGGAATCGGACATTGGCCAGACCAGATGGCAGATTTCCTTCCCTAAAGAATATTAGCAAACCAGACAGAGTTTTATAACAATCGACGTGGTTGCATGGTCACCATGGTTTTTAATTCCAGATTGTTATTGAATTCAAATTTCACCATTTGCCATGATGAGATTTGAACCTATGTCCCCAGAACAAAACATGGAATTTTGGATTATTAGTCCAGTTACTTTGTCAGTAAACCAGTGCCTCCCTAATGCTGGAGAGTAGTAGTAAAAAGAAACAATTTGGCCATTTTTGGTGACTGGTTGAAAACATCCAAATGTTTTCAAGAATGGTATGAGTCATGGAGTAGTGGGGCTTGATTACCAACACATTCCTCCCATCAGAGTTGTGAGAATGTTTGAATGCTCATCTACGATCTTGGACATAGAGTAATAGTAATTGTTAAAGGATAGAAGGACCTATTTCAAATTTCTCATGTTATAAAACCAAAATGGCTTTGGAAGTGTCTAAAACATTCTTAAAGGTGAAAGAGGTGAAAGAGATAATAGAATTGGCAAAGGACTTGAAAGTGGAGTTGCATGCAAACCCAAGAAGGCAGAGATACTTTTTGCATTAGAGAAAATACAAGAGGGACTAGGTATAACAAATGATGAGTCAATTGAGTTAGCAACAATACTGTTGCAGTTAAGGCATTTTGAGCCTGAAAAAGAAAGAAATTAGCTTAAAAATAAAAAATAAATGAAGCAGTTTGAAATAGAAAAGGCAATAAATATTTAAAAGCTTGAAATTAAGGAAAAAGAAAGTAAGTGCACTTCAGAGAAATTAAATTAGCACTTCAGAGAGATGAAAAAGAATATCAGAGAGAAGAAAAGAAAAAAGAAAGAGTACTTAAACAGCCAGAGCTAGAATTGCAAAGGGGAAAAGAAGGCAATAAAGGGAAAGGAGAGAGATAGGTACTACCGGCTTAGAAATCTAAAGACAAGAAAAAAGCCTCAGACGCAAAGGACATTTCTAATGAGCACCAACCTACCCATAACCTGAAGTCCAATACTGAAGTGTTTAAGCTTGTGTCAGCCCTTCCAAGATTTGAGGAAAAGAATGTGAAGGGATTCTTTATGTCATCCAAGAAAGCAAGAAAGCAAATGAAGTAGCCAAAAAAAATCTTGACAATGCCCATGCAGAGCAGGTTGGCGGGAAGAGCTCATAAAATTTGTGCATTGCTTTCAGAAGAGGTTGCTATGAGTTTTATCACAGTTTTAAAGCAAAACGAGACCATTCTTGATAAATACGCATTAGTTCCTGAGGCATTAAGGTAAAAAGTTTTAAAAACTTTTTAGAGCTACATGGAATTTGGAAGAGTATAACATTGGATATGGACAGTAGGAGTTAAAGCAACGTATCAATATCTAAGAAAAATTATTCTTTTGGAAGAATTTAAAAATTCACTCTCTCCATTAATTAGAATCTGTGTTAAAGGCCAGAGGGT
This sequence comes from Rhincodon typus, assembly GCF_021869965.1. Lineage (NCBI taxonomy): Eukaryota > Metazoa > Chordata > Chondrichthyes > Orectolobiformes > Rhincodontidae > Rhincodon > Rhincodon typus. The sequence continues at coordinate 19,566 of NW_025967570.1, read as the reverse complement.
TGCAACAGCTAGAACAGCAGCTGGCTGACAGTTATGAGCTGATCCATAAAAATGTTTTTTATCACCCTCATTAACCCAAGAAGGATAGAAAGTGGGAGAATGAAAGGTCAGCAACTAGCCGGGGACAGCTGGGAAAGCCCAGGATCCTCTTCAGAGCAGAAAGTTGTCGAGGGAAGTGAAAATTGCGGGCCTAAATATTTCCGTTGTTATAGAGTATGCTGGAAGTTAGATGGATAATCCATGGAATTTATTGGAGCTTGTAAGAGCGAGTCTGAAAGGAGCTCAAGAAAGATGCAATGGGTCAAATTGTAGTTTTAACTGCAACAGTGAGACTGATGTGAGTGCAGAAGAGTTGAATAAGGTTGATACAAGTTGTACATGATTTTTGTCAAGAAGAAAAGTAACCCTTTATCACTTAAATGATGCAGCTAAATCCATAACTGTATTAAGAGTGCAGGGGCTATTCAAACTCTCTTGCTGCAGAAAGACACAAGTTTTCCTCTATTGAAAGCCAAAGTTTTAAGAAGTAGAATTAGTGGAGAGTATATAACTGTTATTTTGTACATAGTGCGCTTGGAATTTGACTTAATGTCCAGCAAAGTGACAAGTTGGGGTTGCGCAGAAATTGACTACAGATGGGGTTGACTTACTCCTAAGTAATGATTTAGCAGAAGCAAAAGTTTTAGCCTTACCTGTGATCACAGAAAGAGAGAGAAGAGTTAAAGTAACAGGTTTCTGGTATTTTTTTCACCATATGTAGTCAGCAGAGCAGTGGTGAAGCAAAGTCCATCACCAGAGGTCAAAGTAGTGACATGTGCACATGTTATAGTGGCCAATGCTTCTTATTTAAAGATGCGGATAATTCAAAATATGTGCTTAGTAAGTCTTCTTCAATTGAGATAAGTCTACCACAGTCAGCCCGCGCATAGCTGACTCTGAGGGCATTCTGGAGTGTTGTTATGTTTAGTGCTGATGGGGAAATAGAAATGTCCTCCAAGACCAGCAGATGAAGAGTGGATGTTTGTTCATCAGGTGGCAAATAGAGTAAACATATTGCAGGTAGCATGTGAAATTTCTACGGAGTACATGTAGGATTATAGAAAATTCAAGCACTGAAAAATAGCAAATTTCCTGCTAAGTAATGGGAAAACTTCAACATATAATCAAAATGGCATCTTTAATATCATTGCCAGTTTTTGAGGAACTATTCAGTCAGGTACTCGTGGACTGCATTGGACTGTTACTGAAAACAAAAGGAACTTAATGATGAAATGTTCTCAGTAGACATGTAAATAAAACTGAAGTGCAGTATTTTTGTAAAGAAAATCATTTGCCCATTTCAGCTGGCACAAGCCATGGTACAAATATATTGTGGCAGTATGGACCTGCAGTGCAAAACACCATATTTTCAGAATATTTCAGAGCCTTGTGATTGCAGAAACAATAATTAACAAGCACTATTCACAGGTTTTCAATCTGAAATTGAAATGGAGAGCTAGGTAGCTGAATTAGATGAAACAAGTGGTGGATAACAAAGTCATTAGAAAGGTATTTCAATGATAAATAAGGTACTTCAAAATATATAGACACATTGTTAAATTTTCTACATTTTAAAAATATTAAAATATCACTGTAGCTCCATCAAAATGGAATTTTATTGTTTTAATCCACTTTTGAAAATGTGTATGTGCGTATGTGAAATACATGAGGAAATAATGTCTTAAGAATTTGGATTAATTTTAAACTGTTTCATCAACTGTTGCATTTTATGTCTCCAGACCTGGAAGCTTCCCATACAAGCTCACACTCTGAATTTACAACTTGATGTATTCCTCATCATTCTCAGAGTACTCAAGATAGCTCTAAATGACTGTGCCATAGAATTTTGAGAAGCAGGTAGCTTCTTAATGTTGGAGATAGGTCATTTGAAACGTTAGCTCTGTTTTCTCTCCACAGTTACTGTCAAGCCTGCTGAGTTTCTCCAACAATTTCTGTTTTTGTTTCCTATTTCTAGCGTGCACAGTTCTTTGTTTTATATCACTGTTTAACAATGCCTGTTAATATTATTAATGTTCAGTTTCCAAAATCTAAGCCACATTTGTTTATGATCAGTGAAATTGTATGGGATTCTTGTGCTAGAATTTCTCCTCTGTCAATTTATACAATTTTTAATCAAGATTATGTGAATGCAACAGAGCTGTATCTAAACACAATGTTATTTTGTTCCTCCTTTGAATAATGTACTTAAGTAGACCACTTGCAACATACTCTTTTACAGCATTAGATGAAGATTGCTGATGGTATTCCACAGGAAGGGTTTATACCATGATAATCCACCAATTTGGCTCGGCATGTGTGGCTGTATTTCATACGTCAAAAGGCTCACAGCTATCACTGAAGGTTTAAGTACTATGTCACCATTGCTTGAGGAACTTAGAAGAGTAAAGCTGTTGATTAGACAGGAATTTTGTTTTCTGAATCTGGATAGGCTAATCCTTACTAGGTTATCATATCAGCACTCCTTTTTTTCCCTCCTGTGAATAAATTTGATTATTTTGTATGGTATTGAAACAGAATATTATGTTTATAGTTCCAGATGCTATCTTAATCTGTTTCTGCTCTGCTAATATCTCCTCAGGATTTATTGACTCCTTTATATTAGCTTTTGAAACCTTCTCCTTTTGTCATTTTTATGGCCATGTACTTCTTGCCCTGTGAATGGATTTGTTTCATTTTAAAAGGAATTTTTATTATGTTTATATTGTTAGAGTTTGAAATGCAGCTCCCTTTAAGGCTCAAATAGATCAGTTCCAGAATTGCTTCAGAGCAGGTAATGACCATTGGACCTTTGTATTTAAGTTCACCTGCTCCAGAGATGCGTAATAACATCTCTTAAACAGGTTCATTACAAAAAAATCTAAGTTCTTCACCAAAGAATTCTTGTGGAGCAGCAGTAGTGCCCCGACCACTTGATCGGAAAGTCTACTTTCAAGGACTTCCTTCCCCAGCCAAGTGTTGTAAAATGTCTGAACAGGTTGATTAAAAATACCTAAGTTCTTCCCCAGTTGAATGTTGGCTTCTGGACAGGGAAGGGTGGAAACTGATATTTGTGCAATAATATGGATTTAGAATAAAACCTTATAATACTCAGAGTCTTTTGCTGCCTAATTCAACATTTAGATATTAGTGTATGAAACATATCAGTTTTACCTCACTTATTAAATTTTTTGATGTATTTGTTGCTGATGTTTTACTTACTGAATACTTGAAGGAAGCAAATTGTCCAAGAGGTATTTCCTTAATTCAGCACCACTGGTAGAGAAAGAAGTATGTGTTGAATCATAACTACCAACAATGTAGCCCTGGTTCAATGACTCGTGCTGTATTTGTTGGGCTGGGAGTAGAGCACTAGCTATTTGATGTACTTGCCCTTGCTTTGCATGTCTTAGGATTCTTCCCCCTTCTCTAACCACACTATTACTGACACAATTTTGACTAAAAGGTGATGATTTGGAATGATTTGCATCTGCACCTCTACTCTTCCATGTTTTCCTGTGCCTCTTTGACCACATTTCCTATTTCTGCATGCTCTAATGCTTCACCTTTCTTGAAGAATTTGTAGAGTTTGTCTTCCTCTTCATTTCATGTTTGAATGATTTATTAATTCAATTCATTGTTGCTTCATGAAAGAAAAAGATAAAAAGCTTGTGTGAGTGTGTGTGTGAGTGTGAGTGAGGGAGAGAGAGAGAGATACATACACACTTCATTCATGCTTAATTGTCCCAAATTCTGTACAATTAATGTATTTGCGAAATATTTTTACTGTTGTAGGCAAAGATGATAGTTTGGTCTCAGCAAGGTTCCATAAACTAGTAAATGAGGGTATGACAGGATGTTCTGTTTTATGGTTGGAGTTGAGGAAGGGATGTTGATCTAGATATCGCAAGAATTCCTTGTTCTCTATTGAGTTTACTAACTTGAAGCTAAAAGAAAACTTCTAACTGTACTTGGCTTTCTGAATCCAGCACAGGCTGCAACATAATCATCTTGACATTATAAAATGTTAGAATTAATTCTATGACGATATGGTTTAGGCTATCAACCATCAAGTGATTTATGAAATTTCCGTAAGGATGCAAAATCATTTTCATTCTTGCTGCAGAAAATAAGAAGGAGTTAAAATGATCATTACACTAAAATTGCATCTGAAATAAGACCCCTGAAAATAAACTGAAGTGGATTTCATTGTTAGTCTTCCACAGACCATCTAATATAATTCTGGTAGCAGAGCTGAATTGGAACAGAGTCTGCTGACAGACCTTTTGTAACACCTTTTGAAGTTTATCAAGAAAAGCAATAATACCTCAGATTGTATTCTCCCAAAGTGTACACAAATGTGGTTGATAAAACTACTATTGCACACTTTTATTTTATATTTTACAGTAGTCTATTAATATTTAATTTTGCTGGTCTCTTTGAATAAGCAGGTTGAAAAAAAGCTGCAATTTAAGGCAGATAATTGCCAATATCTTACCTATTACCCATACAAGCCATGTTGTCTGTCCCTGGTCTTTGGGCATCAAACAGGCTGTGTCATTTTCAAACGCTTGATTTTAACCTGATAGTACCCCAATGAAAAGACAGAATACAGGAAGACAGGCAGAACATAGATAAATTTCTGTATTTTACAATACTGAGGTGCTAACCTCTTGAAAAGTAGATTACAAAAACCTGTCAGTTTCCCATGTGTGCCAGACTGAGTCTTGCTGGTTTTCCGACTCAATAACAATGATATGGGTGAATGCAGTTGAATACAGCACCCTTAAGTATGTTCTCCCTGGATGCTCAAACCATTCAAGTAGTCCTACACTAAGCAAGATTTGTGCAACATGGTATGCAAATGCCTGCTATTAAAACCCATGATAAAATAAAATGATAATCATATAAGTGACTCATAATTATTCCAAGTATAAACATAATTGTGACTTATTCCAATTCAAAGAAAATGTCTTCTTCAATCAAATGACTGTTCCATAAACAGGTTTACATTCTGATTGGGGTGATGAATGTCTGTTCCTGATGTAACTATGGTGAGCAGTCAAAGGAACTATTTCAAAGTTAAAAAGAAAGGTCTCATTCAGCTGCCATCATTCCAGTAACTATTTGGGTACGTTTAATTTGAAAACCAGTACTGACGAGACATGTTGTTACTGTCCCTAATATCACACTGAATAGCCAGAAAATGATTAACTTCCGACAGTCTTGCCAACGTTCAATTTTGACAGAAAGTAATGGTAATATCTTTTCAATTTGCTGAGCTGCCAACTCTTGAATCTGTTTGAGCAGATCAAGCTGATCTCCAACTGGGACATTTGGAAAGAGAAGCCTTACTCATGGGAATCCTAGTGGGGAAATTGTTGAACAGTGTCTGGTTTCCTACCCATTAATTTGAAAGGACAGAAACACAGGCATTGTAAGTCAACAATCTCCCACCAGTACATCCTGTGTGCATTAAGGCATTAGTGTTGTAAAATGTAAACATAGAACAAGATCCTAGCAATACTGAGATAACAAAGTGTAGAGCTGGATGAACACAACAGGCCAAGCAGCATCATAGGAGCAGGAAGCTGCTGCTTGACCTGCTGTGTTCATCCAGTTCTACACCTTGTTATCTCAGATTCTCCAGCATCTGCAGTTCCTACTATCTCCTAGCAATACTCATTATTTAGATACAATAAATACTGCATTGAAATCTTGCATATATTTTCTGCGATTTTGTACAAGTTTGATTGAAAATTATTTCCTGCGTACTATCCAGTGTTATGCAGCAATTAAAAAATCTTTTATGTTGTGTTTGGAGAAAGCCAATGTTTCTGTGAACAGTGTACATCTCATTATTTAACTCTTAGGAAGTCAGTACATAGGACATTAATGATGATGGAAATGATTAAAAATTAAGCTTAGAAGATAAAGTACTGACATTTGCATTTTTGTTACATTTTCATTTGCAATTGGTTTGTGGTCTGCTGAAAATTTATTGAAACTGCGAATAATGTAGGTCCCACCAAGGTGCCATTTATTCCGTGAAATAAAGGATGAGATATATCAGTCTTAGTAGATTTCAACTGTTTTTTTTCTTTTAAGTAGTTCCTGTCATAATTTTTTGATAATCACCAAGAGACTCTTTAAGTGCAGACACGGCCTCTTGAGATGGAGGCCTAATAGGCAGTGATCTAGAGGAAATATTTCCATAAATCCCCAGTACAGTTTTATACAGCACAGCTAGTATAGGGTATTGCATCCTTTGAACTAACAACTTTTAAGCTGCCTGGTTCATTTTCTGGGGAGTAGAGTTGCTATACTAAGATAGCAAGGCCTACACTAATAACCCAGAGAGAACATACGTTTTAATCATACCATGGCAATTTGAGAATTTGAATTCAGTTAAATAGAAAAATCTGGAAATAGACAATAGTACCACTAATTGTGACTATAAAGTTGTTGGATGGACATGAAAACTAATTTGTAAATAAATAATAACAATGGGTTGACAGTCTGTTTCCTGCAGGAATGCTGTGTGAAATAAATTTGGCAATTTAAATCCAGAACCTGTGAGCATAAACTTATCACAAACTATTCTAATTGGAAATCCTGCAAAGAATCCCACACAGTGGAGCCAGGCAGCCAACGAGGTAATCAAGGCTTTACTTAAGTGATGTTTCCACACTGATGGATCTTTCCTAGTCAATCTTTCATTAGTCAATCCCCACTGGCTGACTCCACAACGGTACTAATTTGGAGCAGATCAGACGGCCATTGGAGCTTGCTGCCTGTGTTCACGTATCAGAGGCACAAGGCTAAACTGGCTGTGGTCAGAAATCTGGTGGAGATCACCCTCCACATCAATGGTACTTAGACATGTGTTTTGATTTGCCTAAGATGTCAAACTTTTGGTTTCTATAAAAATTAACCCCCTGACTCTCCACTGCTCCCTTCCATGACTCCACCCCCTCTTGGGTCTGAAACTTGCCGTTAAACCACCCCCACCCATCCAAAATAACTACTGCCACCTTACTGACCCCTGAATATCCACTCAATCCAATCTGACGTGACTAACTCTCCAACTACCAGCCAGTACCTACCCACTATACATGAATCTGTCCTTGCCTAACTATCCTTGCCTGACCTGACATCCCCTACCTTGATACTACCTACTGACCCCATCCCTTTGAATAACCCCGACAATCATACCTGGGGATTGATTGCTCTCTACCACCCAACCCTACTCCCCTCACTGACTTACCATCCTATCCCCTCAGCCACACACCATCCCCACACAATTATCTTGCACTTTTAGCTCCTCTCTGTATCTTAAAGAGGCTTTGGGCATTTAAATTGTGTTTACATACAGAAGCTACTGTTGAGAAAAAGGGGTGTGTCTTCAAGAGGTTTTTCTACATTCTTCTCTGCGAGAATTCCTACTTCTAATGAGCTGGAAAGGATCCTCTATTGGAAGATGGACCCAAAAAAATTGCAGGTAAGTATATGAAACTTTTTGCCCAATCTGGTTTGGAAGTAGGCAATCAAACCTAATTTGGACCAAAGTTTCACGTTAGTGACCCTCCATTTTTTTATCCACAGATGCTACCTCAAACTGCTATATCCCCCATTTTCACATTTTATTTCAGATTTGCAGCAGCTACCTTTGATCATCACTTTAATGAGAGCAAGAAAAAAGTGACTAAAGCCTCTAATAAACTAGAAATGGGAAGAGTGTAGTACAGTATTGTGAGTGATTTCTCATTACCACCACAGACAATAGTTTTTCTCCACAGATATCAGATTTTAATTGTTGGTCTGTATTTAGTAGCTGATTCTTTTAAGGACAGAAATCCTTGTAACCCTGACCATGAGTGACTGACAGGTTATTTCTTTGAATTGCTGTGGTCCACTTTGAGCAGGTTGAAAGGGCCAGGACAATCTCAAGTGTATGAAATTCAGGCTCAGGCAGAAAAGATCAGCATTGCCAAGACTGAGAGATTTAATCTCAGCAACAGTATGGGCAGCAGAACAGTGAAAAATCCAGGGAGAATAGAGCAGTAGAACTGAAATTAATGAAGGACAAATACCTCACCAATACTGTATTTGCTTCAACTTGCAAGAAGCAGCCAAGATGCCAAACTGTTTCTGGAATGACTGTGTGGGGGTCCAGTGATGCACGTTGCATTCCAAAGCAATTTCATAAAACGTCTTTGCCGAACGTATGCAAGTGCACGCAGTCCTCACCCCCATTCTAGCCTCCTGCCAGCAGGGATATCCTTTGTTTGCCCGATATTGGAAGCCAGTAAACTACAACTGGATCTCCACTTGGAGGGATGTTACCAGTAAAAGGCATATTTAAGATTAGTTTATTGCTGTTGACCCAAGTCCACTAGGAATTGTATTAGGACAGTTCAAACAGAGAGGAAAGAGGAATGCATCTATTATAATAACAGGCAGGAGAATGTTTAGAAATGCATTGATCATTGATCATAGAGGATAATCTCTGGAACCTTAGAAAATGTGAAACAGGAAATGACCATTTAGACTATTGAACTATCTCCTTCTGTCTACCATCTGCACTATCTCAGGCTCTAAAGAATCAACTTATCTAAGCAAATTTTAATTTCACCCTTTCTTTTCTTCCTCTATTTTCTGTTCAAAAGGAGAAGGCTGTGGGATAACCTGACAGAGACCTTTAAGATAATGGAAGGGTTTGATAAAACAAAGAACTGTGGATGCTGGAAACCTGAAACAGAAGAGAAACTGCTACAGAAACTTTCACTGGACTTTAAACATTAGCTCTGTTTCCCTTTCTACAGATGCTACCAGACTTGTTGAATTTCTCCAACACTTTCTGTTTTTGTTTAAGGGTTTGATAAGGTTGACATAGAGAAGATATTTCTATTCGTCCGGAAGTGCTGAACTAGAGGACATGACTATAAGATAGTCATGAATAAATACAATAATAAATTCAGAAGAGAGTTCTTTTTCCAGAGTAGTAAGAATGTGGAGTTTGTTATAACAAATAGTGTGTTTGAGGCAAATAGCATAGATATATTAAAGAGCAGTTAAATAACTATGTTAGAAAGAAAGAAAGTTTTGCTGATAAATAAGATGAAGAGGGATGGGAGGAAGCTCATATAGTGCAAATACACCAGCATAAACCAGATGGGCCTAATAGCTTGTGTTTGTGTGGTTGATGCAACATAACTCAATATGATTTAGCTAAAAGAAAACCTGTCCCTTATTGCTGTTTGTAGAACCTTGTCATGTAAAAGTGGCTGCTGCATTTACTTGGATAACAACGACTACACATTAATGTTAATATGAATAGTGATTTGGAATGTTTCTCCAAAATATGGCAATATGTTCTATAAGTGCAAGTCTTCTTTTTCTTACACTTTTTCTTTTTCTTTCTTTTTTCGTAATTTGGCCTATGTCCCTGAATAACTGGCTTGAAAGTTGAAATGTCTGTCAGCTGTGCTATTTGTTTTAATGGGGAATCCATGGGGAATAGTCAATGTTTGCAGATCATTGTCAGATCTGACTTGTATTTTTTGGCTTGTATTTTCTAACTGTTTTTGTGCATACACGGATGTTGTTTTTGTCCATGTGTTTGAATTCAGTTATACACAGAAAATATTCGGTTCCAAGTATAATCCCTATAATATTTGCAAATCATTTCCTTTTTTTCTCTTTAATTCTTTTCAAGCTTCCTACAAAGTTAATTTATTTTTTCTCTCTAGCTCTCCCTTTTCTCCCAATACTATTGGTGTCTCTTTGAACCTCTGTTCTTTCTTGCACTCAGTTCTTGAATCAGAGCATGCTCTGGATGAACTCTGGATGATAAAAGTTGCAATAAATTAGCCATCTCAGAAAATTAGAATCATGTCAAAAAATCCAGTAAGTAGATTCAGAAGTTTACCAATGACCAAAGTAAGCATATTTGTGGGAATAATTCCCTAAATTTAGTCTTGGCTTGAGATTTCAATGAAATACAGGAATTGAGATAGAAACTGGGAAATTTAAAGGGAAAAATCGAGTGACTCAGCTCTTGCTTTAGTTCAGTAAGTATTTAGTGCAAGTTCCAGATTTCTGAATTACTGCCTATCTATTCCTATTCCTACTTATTGTCCCTTTCAGCCTTGCAGTTTTACCACAAACAAAAGGTGTTGAGCTTCCATTTATTGCTGTGCCCTCAGGTTGTAGCTATTTTCTCGTAAATGAGGACGAAAAGTTGGAAGTTTCGTTCTCCATTGTAAGGTTTTGCAGGTCATGGTAAATTTGTAGAAAACCTTGATTGGCTGACAGTTATTGTACTGCATAGACAACCCTGTTATAGTAAGGGCATTATAGTCATGAAAAACATCCATCTTAATTTCACTAACATGATATCAAAGATGGGAAACTATAACTATAAGGAAACATTTGAGACATTGAAGCTCTAGTGCAGATAAAGGTGAGAGTTTTTTTAGATTTTTAAATTATTAATTTAAATTCGCTAAGGCGAATAGGGAACATCCTCTCATAAGGAAATCAGTGATGAAAGAAGTAAGAAGAGATGTCTTTATAGAGAGACTTGTCATATATTGAATACTTTGCAGCAGGAAATTGATGAAACAGAAGCCATTTTGAATATTTTAAGCAAAAGTATCTGAAGCAAATAAAGAGACAGGGCTGCAAGAGATAAATGGGATATTGGATTAATTTTGTGCCCCTGTAACAAAGAACTGATACATACTCGATGGACAGAGCAATCTCCTGTTCTGTTGGAATATTCTAGCTGAATTTCACAACCATTAAGCTTCAGAAAGAATATGTGGAAAGAAAGAAATGTTTTGCATTTCTACTTTTTGCCTTTCAGAAATTAGAGCACTTAAGAGTCAATGAATTAATTACCCTTCAAATGTTATTACTTGTTCTGTATTCACAAGTTGTAGCCAACTTGCTTATAGGAAATTATGTAACAAACAACGATGAAATAAATGATCAGTTCACCCGTTCAAGATGTCAGTGGAGAAATGTGCAACACGATGCACATCTTCAAATAGTGTCATGGGATCTTTTACATCCACCTGAGTAAGCAGACAAAACTGCGGGTTATCATCGTAAAACAGATGGCACCTCCAACAATAGGACACTCGCTTAGCATCCCTTGAATTTATGTAAGGGATTCATGGTGAGGACAAAAAGAAAACAAATTAGAGCTAAATAAAGTACAAAAATAGAAATGTGGACTGAGCTGTATCTTCATGTTTTGGATGTGTACATCCGCAATCAGATTCTGCTGACTTCTAACTGCAATATTAGCAAGTTTACCATCTAACTTGTGTCTCTTGATATTTTTCTAGGAGCACATCGATAAGGCCATTGAGCTGAAGCCAAATGACCCTTCTTTGTACTACTTGTTGGGAAGATGGTGTTACGAGGTAATATTCTAGTAATCTTAAGGAGGGGTCATTTTATTGTGCATCCTGTAGAATACAAAGGTGGCAGGAGCCTATAAAGTTTGACAGTAAAATATATTCTCTGGCAGTGAATTCCTAATTATATGTTGCTTGAATGAAACATGAGTCAAGGTTGCTCATTTCCACTTTGCCACATTCTTTTTTAAACAAAAAAATGTTTGAACTCTTTAACTACTCCAATCTGAGTCGATAGGCTAAAATATGTAAGTCCAGTTGGTAAGATAACAGTGCTTATTGAGTCTGTATTTAGTTTATAACCTTCGTATTGTCTCCTGCTGGTCTGACCAGAAACCATTGGATAGATTTTACAGAGGCAATTTGGCCATATCTTCACAAAGTAGGGTGCCAATAACGTAGGACGCCTCCTTGCCTTTCTAAGTGTGCAATTAATAGCTAATTCAAATGATTAAAAAGGCAGTTGACTTACATTTTATGTTGCCCATTCTGTATTGTGGGTGCACGTGGACCATACGAGGTGAGGGAATTTCGGTTTGGTATTCATTGTCGCAAGGGCTATAGGAAAGGGCATGATCTTGTTGACCATTAGTACCGATGCAGAAGGCTGAATAACTTTCTCGTTCTTCTACATCCTATGTCCCTTGATCCTGTGCAATCAGTATTGCCTTGTCTGAAATATGATCATCTGTCAATTAAATGCTGAGTGTGTCCCCCCCATGTTAAACTGAAATCGATTGCCGAGTCATAGCCTAACTACACTACAGGTAGACACGAACCCTAGGCCCTTGATTTAATGGGGGTTTCACTGGCCAGGTGCAAAATAGTCAGCAGTCCTAACAGCCAGCCAGTCCCTAATTAGCTGGCTGGTACTCAGTTGTGCCAGAAACATTTGATGTAGGTAGGAGTAGGCACAATAGGCACTTTCTCTTCCGGCTCTGACACTTCCAGGAAACATTTAATCCTTTATCTGTTACCTCATAACTATGGAGAATATTATAGTGGGTATATGGTCCATCTGGAATAAAGCTGTTTTGCCTGCACATAATTTTGGACATGGAACCAAAAGACTAATCTCATGCACAACAAATGGCTATTGAGATTTATATTCACATTGTCATTTTGCTTCGTGGTATCTTGGTCTCCTAACTGGGAGAGTTATTTTGTTTCTCACTACTGATTTATCTCGTGCCCAGTTATGATGAAAAGATTTAGATAAAGAAGAACGCATGATTACAAGCATGAAACTGAGCAGCTTATTCCTAATACTGGCCATAATATGGCAAAATAGTCTTGATTGCTATGACATGAATTACTTTAAATGTGTTGTTTGTGCAGGAATGGAAGAATTTTAGACTTCCTTCCATATGTAGTGTCTTCTTTTGAATGTAATTGAATCTATCCTGAGAAAGCCCTCTCATTTTCTTTCTGAAACAGAGCACTTGCAACTTTCAGTATCTCTTCCTGCTCACTATTTACTTAGACCAGTTTCCTATCCCAGCTGTTGTCTCCTTTTAAAGGATCTGAGATCCAGCATTAGAACAAGTTTATGTGTAGCAGATCTTGAAGAAGACCATACACTTATAATGTTCCAAGATGGCACAGCCATTTAAACACTTTTCTATTAAAGTCAATAGTATTGGAGGAAAATCCATTCATTTATGTGCAGATATGTATTTGAAGAATGACAAGCATTACCCTCAAAGTAGGTAATAAAATGTTTTGATGGTGGTCTCCTTTTTTATTACAATATAAGAAATAGGGGCAGAAAACTCTGCAGCTCCCCCACCCCAAGCCTATTTTGTTATTCAATATAATCATGATTGATCTCTGCCTCAACTCCATTTTACAATCTTCTCCCTGTATCCCTGGATTACAGGAGAGGCCAAAAATATGTCCGTCACAGCCTTAAATATATTTAATGATGGATCTTACAAAGATTCTAAAGAATTCCAAAGATTCACAGCACTTTGAGTGAAGAAATTTATCTTCATCTCAGGATTTAATGATTGGCTGTTTATCCTGAGGCAGTGTCCCCAGGTTCTAGATTTCCCTGAGCAGGAGAAATAATCTGTCAGTATCCACCCTTCAGAATCCTAGATGGAATTAATTTAATATCTGTACAGTGAAAATCACTAAATTAAAAATGTGATATCTTAATCTAGGAGAAATAAACCTCTTCAAATTTTGAAGCTCTGACAAATACTGTGTATTGCTGAGTGATAATTTTGCTATTTAGATTGTATAGTAAGGGTGCTGCACATTGTGAAGGTATCTAAAGTATTAAGGCAGCACTGGAATAGACGCCAGACCTCAGACTCTGCTAGCTGGCAGAGAAGCAGTACAGATGTTGCACTTGATAGGTCGTCTAGACACTTGTTGTTGTAATATGGTAACTATTAATATCGATGGGATAAAATATTACCAAATGTCAACAGAGTGCACAATATTACTGAAACAAAACCAACTACCTATTAATTACATCCGGAATAGGCAGGAGAGCTAGTGGTTTTTGATGTAGCTTAAACCACTTTTCCAGCAGAGTTTTCATAATATTGCAGCTTACGTACAAATATTACAGTTCTAATGATCTGACAGTGAATCTGAAAATCCTTGCACTCTGATTAGTGTCATGAATGCTCTATCAATATACATTTATCCATTATTGCTTTCCATGTAAAGCTGCCTATGATTCACCTCCAAAAATGACATACTTCTCTATTTTCATTTTTTGTAGACATATTTTTGTGGTTTACCAATAATTTTCTCATCATATTTCCATGGTCTCTTGGAAATTTCTAAGCACTGGGATATTAATACTGTTATCATGGGCACTGAATTATCAATATGAGAGGCAGTTATGAGAAGGGGTCACAAAGTCTATCAGGAGCAGAATAAGGTCTTGGAGTCTGACAGTAAAGGGATGAGAAATAATTTGGTGACTCAGCTTAATGAACAACTGGGAGGGAAACTCTGTGCTTAAGGGAGTTTATAGGAGGGCTGCTAGTCAGAGTACTCTGCTGTAGGTCCAAGTATCTGGAATCAATGGAATGGAGGTTTTGCAATTTGGGAATCTTGGAGAGGAATCTCCAAGGGCCTGAAATCTGAGCTCAGCCAACAGGCTAGAATTTATAAAGACAGTAAAAGGAGAAGACTGACATCTTTGTATCTAAATGCACATAGAATTTGAAACAAATCAGATGAACTGACAGTGCAAATAAATATAAATTAGTATGATCTGGTAGCCATTATAGAGATATGGATACAGGATGATAAGGATTCGAACCTGAGGGTACAAGACATTTAGAAATAACTTATAACTAGGAAAACATAGAGGCAAGATTCTGTAAGTTAATCATAGTATCAGTACAAATCAAGAGGGAACAAACCAAGATTTGGAAGTAGTTTTGGTAGAAATGAGAAATGACCAAGGCAAAAAGACACTTGTATGAATGATGTATGGGTTCCCACTAACAGTAACCATATGAAAGGGAGCATAAAGGAAGAAATATTGAGAGCTTGTCAGAAAGGTACAGCAATAATCAGTGGAAATTTTTAATCTACATATAGACTGGAAAAGTCAGATGGGCAAAGGAAGCTTGGTTAAGGAGTTCATAGAATGTTTCTGAAATTGTTTCTTTGAACATCGTGATATGGAGCCAACCAGAAAGCCAACTGGACTAGAACTTGTTTGATGCAATGAGGTATGATTAATCAATGATCTCATAGTGAAGATGCATCTAGGTAGCAATAACCATGATTGAAGTTTACATTCTGTTTGAGGGAGAAAAAAGTGGGTTTGAGACTTTGTTTTAAAATTTGGGTATGGAAGCTTATCAGGTCATGAAAACCGAGCTGGAAGTGAATTGGTAAATTAGATTGAAGTATAGGTCAGTAGAGATGCAGTTGTAGACATACAAGAAAAAGCATGTGATTGTACAAAGACAAATAGCTGGTCAGAAGATTGGATGGAATATAAAAACAACAAAGAATGACTAAAAAAATTAATAAAGTGGGGAAAAAGTATAGTTTGAGCGAGAACGAATGAGAAATACAATAACAGACAGTAAGCATTTTTTATAAATATTTAAAGAAGAATTAACAATGTGAGCATTGGTCTTGTAGAATGTGTGTCTTTCCATTACTAATGGAAAATAGTACAATATTTTTTGTCAGTCTTCATTATAGAAGATTCAAGTAACATTCATAAGTAGTGACAGGTCAAAGAAACAGAAGGCAGGGAGGAACTCAGGAAAATTCCAGTGGTAATTGTAGTGGGTTTTTAGTAAATTGTTGGAGCTGCAGGCTTATAATTGCCTGCATCCTGAATGAATTCATTGTAAGGTCTGTAAAAGATGTGATTAGTGAGATAGTTGATGCATAGGTTTTAATTTTCCAAAACTCCCTTGTTTGGGGACATTCTCATTAGACTAGAAAATAGCAAATGTAACTCCCTAATTCAGAAAGGAACAGAGACAGGAAGCAGAAAGCAGCACTATGGGTCAGTTAGCTTAACATCTGTCATTGGAAAAATGTTAGAAGCTATTACTAAAGAAGTTATAGCAGGGTACTTAAATAAGTTCAAGGTAATCAGGCAGAGCCAATATGGTTTACTTGATAGGGAAACCATGTTTGACAAAGCTATTGGAGCTCTTTGAGGAAGTTACACATACTTTGGATAAAGGGGACACTGGATGTACTATGTACTTAGATTTCTAAAAGTCATTTGATAAAACTTCATTACAAAGATTATGACACAAACTTAAAGCTAATGTTGTTGGGGTTAGCATATTGGCATGTATAGAAATTGACTGGCTAATAGGAAACAGAACGTAGGCCTAAATGAGTCTTTTTCAGGTTGGTGCGCCAGATGAATCAGTTCTAGATCCTCAACTGTTTACAATGAATATAAATGTCTTAGATGAAGGGAATGGAAGGTATAATTACCAAATGGTTCACAACACAATGATAGATAGGAAAGAAAGCTATAAAGAGGATACAGAGGTTACAAATTTATACATAGGCTGAGTAGGTAAAGATGTGGCAAATGGAGTATAATGTGGGCAAATGTGAAATAATCCATTTCTCAAAAAGGGAAAAAATGCATATTATCTAAATAGTGAGAGAGATTGTCGAGGGTTCTCATGCACGTTATATACATTTACAGCAAGTAATTCAGAAAACTAATAGAATTATAATTTATCATGAGGGGAATTGAATACAAAAGTGAGGAGATTCTGTTTCAGTTATACAGGGCACTGATGAGACTGCATCTGAAGCACTGTGCACAATACTGTCTCCCTGTTTAAGGGAGGATATAAATATGTTGGAGGATATTCAGAGAAGGCTTACTAGACTCATACCTGGAGTTATTAGGTAACCCTATGAGGAAAGGTTGAACAGACGAGGCTTTTATTTCCTGAAGTTGATAAGAGTAAGAGGTGACCTGATTGAAATATATAAGATCCTGAGGGGGCTTGACAGGGTGGGTGCAGAGGGAATATTTCCTGTCATAAAAGAATCTAGATCTAGGGGTAACTGTTTAAAAATCAGAAGTCATCCATTAAAAACAGAGATTAGACATTTTTCTTCCTTTCAGAGGGTCATGAGTCTTTGGAATTCTCTTCTTGAAAAGGTGGTGGAAATCCTTGAATATTTTTATGGCAGATGTAGATAGATTGTTGTTAAGAGGGTCAAAGGTTGTTAGAGTAGCCAGGAATACAGCTTTGAGATTACAGGCAGATTAGCTATGATTTTATTGAATGATGGAGCAGGTTGTAAGGATTGAATGGCCAACTCCTTCTAATTTGTAAGCATGTATGTCTGCAGCCTGAAGATTTATGAAAATTTAACAGGAAATTCTGAAACCTGGGAACTAAGAAAAGATTTGCAAGGAAGAACCCTTCTAATCTGTCAGAAATGGGCAGGAGTTTGGAAGCTTTGGGGAAGAATCTAGCAGGTTTGGTAGTTACTTTGTTTGAATAGCACAGTACAGCCACCTGTTCACCTTATCAAAATCTTAATAATTTGCCAGACCTCCTTATAACATTTTATGCAATAAGGAAAATAATCCCCATTTTTTTAATTATCCCAATTGTGTTCCCAATTGTGGTCCCCAGGGAACACTTCTGTTTATATCCTTACAATGTTAACTACTATTCTTTGTTTTTGTATCCTTTAACCAACTTCTGAAGAAGGGTCTAGGCCCGAAACATCAGCTTTCCTGCTCTTCTAATGCTACTTGGCCTGCTGTTTTCATCCAGCTCTACACCTTGTTATCTCTTCCTCTCCATGCTGTCAGATTCCCTTAAAAAAGCAATTTTATCTGTAAGTCTCCCATTTGGCTCATTTTATCAAACTCCTCTTCACAAGATAAATATGTAACATCCACTTGTTTCATCTACCAATATACTGTTATTTCCTCAAACTTTCAATTGCATTTGTCAAATATGACTTGTCATTTGCAAATCCAAGCTGCCTGTACTTAGTCCTAGTCTTTCAAAATAAGTATTAATTTTATTTTGTGTTATGGTATCTAGAAGCTCTGTACTACCATTTTACAGATATTGTTATCTAATTTAATCTCCTCCCGAACTTTACATTGGCAACTCTCCTGTTCTCTGGTACAATTTCCATAATCCAAGGATGTGGTTGACACCTCTGCTTCCCCCAGGGTGCAGCACATTTCCATATTAAGCTTCATCAGTTTTTACAGTGCTACTTCTGTGGTAAACCTATCTTCCTGGTCAATCCCCTCCGTGTTCCCATTATGACTTTTGCAGAAAGCTGAGATAAAGGGCAAAATTTAATGCAGGCAGTGGGGATCCCAACTTCCAGTATGAAAACTGGTGACACCCCTGTTGACCCAGTGTTTGAAAACAATAACAGAATGAAGCGCTGTGCCTAACGAGCAGCAGAAGCCCTGCTGCCTGGGCTCCATACTGCATCATGGATATTAAATCATTGCCCCAACTAGAGCAGCACTGAAATCCCACCAAGGAGAGATGCTGGCCAATCAGAGGGCCAGCAGCTCTCCAGTGCTGTCATTGCAAACTGAAATCCCGCTTGATTTTATTCTTCTTCTAGCTTGTTCATTTGTAAAATGATTTAACAATTTTTTCTGTAATCCATCAGTCTTTCCTCATTGTATATTTTTAGCTTTCTAATCATTTTGTTTCCCTTCTAATTCTTTGCTCCGCTTGATTTTCTTTTGTTTTATTTGTACTATACCTTTTAAAAGTTGCATTTTTAATTTGAACTCATCCAAGGAATCCCAGCCTTTCTTCATCAATTGTGCTTACCAATAGAAAGGAACGGTTTTTAAAATTAATCTGATCTTCAAATGATCATTTTCCAGAGCTTTCTGGAAGATATTTCAATGAAAGCACTCCTTCATTATCAGATTGTGGAGTATTTCATAGTTTTAATGCCCCTTTAAGCTAAAGGTCAAAAAATAAAAAGTGTCAGTACTCTCTCATTCCCAGTACTTTAACACCATGGTTGGCAGATTTCATCAACAATTCAAGCATGCATTTTAATTAAACCCAATAAAGTATCAAGAAAATGGAGGTACCATAGAGGCATGACATCAAATCTAAAAGCTTTTCATCTCCCTCTCCATTTCTTTTGTCAAATAAATTGTCTTTTACTGACTATTTCTATATATAAGCAGATCTAGTGACCACCTCCAACTAAGTTCTTGTATATTGAATGATATAACCAATCTTATAAATGTTCATTTATTCCAGAGAATGAGGGCTGCAATTAAATCTAGTATTTGCATGAATGATATATTCCACATCTGATGGTGTTACCATCACTCTGTGACCAAATATTTAACAAATTCTAGACCAAAATGAAGGTTTTCACTGTTGAGAACTGATAGCAACATTGTGCATTACAATATTCTAACATGACATTAGATATGAAGAAAGGAATTGGAAGGAAGTGACTGATGGTGTTGCACAAGGATCTGTGCTGGGGCCTCAACCAACCAGTGTATGTATCGTTGATTTAAATAACAAGATAGTTAACACTATTGTTTGTCAATGAGACTGTAATTGGTGGTATGTACTGTGGTCAGATGATAAAATGACTAAAA
>NW_025967569.1:5314-25000 GCF_021869965.1 Rhincodon typus | reverse complement strand
TTCTAAAATCTGTGTCAGTAAACACATCTGCAGATTTGTTTACTGAGTGAGCTGCAGCTGTGGCTCAATTGGTAGCACACTCGCCTCTGAGTCAGAAGATTGTGGCTTTAAGTCGCACTCCAGACACTTCGAGCACATAATCCAGACTGACAACCCAGCTCAGTGCTGAAGGAGTTTCACTGCTGAAGATGCAATGGATGAAACTGTAAAAGACCTGGAGTGCCCTTTCAGGTGGATACAAAATACCCTTTGGAACAATTCAAAGAGGAGGAATAAGCTGCACCAAAGCACGACAATCTGGATTTATTTCATTATTGCTTGTGGGATCCAAAAGATGGCACCTCAGACTACGTAGCATTCTCTCAACACTTCACTGGAGTATCAACTTAGATTTTGTAAATTGGCTGCTGTATTTCCAAACATTACAACAGCAACCAGGCTTCTTTAGCTGTAAAGAGCTTTGAGGTTGTGAGAGGTGTTATAAATAGTTCCCCAGTATTTTCTGTCTTTTCATTTTTCTCCATTGAACGTTGTTGAATGATAAATTTCATTAATTCCTTTGCCCTATTGTTCTAGCTCCGTTTAATAGTGAGTGTATTATCAGTTACCCAAATAAGAATAGTACTTTTAATGAAATTCATTAGTTTTGGATATTGCATTTATTGTCCTTACCAATTGCTCTGGAGAAGTTGGTGATAAGCTGCCTTCTTGAACTGGATAGTCCTTGGGGTGTAGTGCCACCCTCAGTGCTTTGGGAACAGAGTTCCTTGTTGTTCGATTAAAATTCTGGAAGGAACTGTTTCCAAGTCTGGATGGTGTGTGGCTTGGAAGTGAGCTTTTCAGTGCCATCCACTCCAAATATCTGCTGGTCCTGCCCTTCTAGGTCATAGAGGTCACAAGTTTGGAAAATGCTTTTGAAGGCGTCTAGGTAAGTTTCCAAAGCAACTTGTAGATGCTACACAATGCTGCTACTGTGCATTGGTGGTGAAAACGGTGACTACTGAAGGTGATGAGCACGGTGGGGGGAGTCCAATCGAACAGGCTATCCTGTTGTCTTGGATGGTTTCAAGCTTCGTGAATGTTGTTGGAGCTGCACTCATCCAGGCAAGTGGGAGTATTCCATTACACCCCTGACTTGTGTCTCGAAGATAGTGGACAGGCTTTGGGGAATGTGGAGGTGAATTCTCGGTGCAGGATTCCTAGTCTCTAACCTGATAGCTACAGTGTTTACGTGGTTGTTCCAATTCAGTTTCAAGTCAATGCTAACTCTAGGATGTTGACAGTGGGGGAATCCAACAATAGTAATGCCACTGACAATCAAGAGGCAAATAATTACATTCTGTCTTGTTGTAGATGGTAATTGCCTGGCACTTATGTGACACGTAAGTTCTGATGTTTTATGAATGGAGGGTCAGTGTTGTTAAGGTCCTACAGCATGGTCACCATAGGAATTCTACTACACAGATATTATACAGAAATGATAAAGCAAAAGCAAACTGTTGGGCTCAACTAGTTGGTGTTTATCCTCCACATAATGACCAATAATCCTAATTCTATGCGACTACCCCTTTCCTGTATCCCTTCATCTCCTTTTCTCCATCAACATTTTCCATCCACCAATCCATAAGTACTAATATGGCCTCTGCTCCATGCACCAATAATGGTTCGTGAGGTAACAGCTTCAGATTCCTCTGTGTCAAAGACATTTCTCTGTGTCAAAGACATTTCTCCCATTCTCTGTATTAAATCTCTCTAATCCAATGTGTCTAACCAAATCAGGAACATCGAAGTGTAGGCACACTAGTTAGCCATTCGGCCACTCAAGCCTGTGCTGTCATTCTAGATTATGGCTGTTCATCCCCTCAACACTATATTCTTCTGCCATTCCCATGGGTCTTACGTTGTTAGGAAGTACAAATCCATCAGTCTCTGTTTTGAAGTTTCTTGATAACTAAGCTTCTATAGACCTCTGATGAATTCCACATTCACCAACCTCCGAGTGAAGAGATGGTTCCTAATCTTCCTAGAGGGCTTGCCGTTTAGCCCTGAGGTCTAGATGTCACAGCCAGAGGAAACATCCTTTCTACAGCTAACCTGTTTATCCCTTTATGAATTTGCCACCCCATTAATTGCTCCAAATTACCTTTTTTACTAATACTATTTTTTTCCAGCTCCTCACTCACTAGGCACTTGGATCTCAATTATTCAGGGAAACTGCTTATATCTTCCGCCATGAATAAAGACAAAGTACTTATTTAGCTTCTCTGCCATTTCTTGAATTCCAATTATAAAATTCTGTGTTTAGTGGGTTCTCACTTGTCTTTGCTGATCTTATTCTTTATACATACTTACAGAAACCTTTACAGAAATCTTATCTTATTTTTATTGCTAGTTTACATTCATAATTTTTCTCTCTTTATCAATTTCTTTGTCTTCCTCTGCCAAATTATAAATTTCACCCAATACTCAAGCTTACTACTCTATTTTGGCAATTTATAAGCCTTCTTCTTTGATCTAATACCATCTTTAAACTTCTTTCATTAGCCATGATTCTGTCACATTCCTGTTCGGTCTTTCAGACTTAAAGGAACATATCTATTTTTTTCTGAAATTAAGCATTAATTCTTTAAATACTAGTCATTGCCTACCATCAAATCTTTTAATGTACTTTTCCAATCCACTACAGCTAAATCCCTGTTCGTACCTTCAAAATTGCCCTTGTTTAGATTTAACACCCTAGAATCAAATTGAATGACACCTTTTTCAAACTTCATGGAAATTCTATCCTCCTATGGTCACTATTCCCTAAAGTTTCTTTTACAAGATTATTAACTATCCCTTTCACATTGCATAATTGGTAGAAACAGCCAGTCATCTGCCTGATAAGGAGTTGGAGACAAAACATTAGAATAATTTCTAGAATAATTTCTTAAAGTGTATTTGGACATTCTCTGGCTAACTAATTCATCATTGCGATAAGACACAATATGACACCAAAGGTATAAACTGAGAAATTAGGGCAGATGAACTAAACTTGGTTGAATAGGTTAGTTTAAGAAGGTTCTCAAAGGAGTGGAAGAGAGGCAAAGAGATGAAGAGGATTAGAAAAGGAATTCCAGAGCTTGGACCCTCAGCATAGAGTCACAGTCAGAGTTGTACAGCACAGAAACAGACCCATTGGTCCAACTTGTCCATGCTGACCAGATGTCCTAAACTGATCTAGTTCCATTTGCCAACATTTGGCCCATATCTCTCTAAATCTCTCTTATTCGTGTAGCCATCCAGATGTCTTTTAAATGTCATAATTGTACTCCACTACTTTCTCTGGCAGCTCGTTACATACATTCACCACCCTCTGCGTGGAAAAAGTTGCCCCTCAGGTCCCCTTTAAATCGTTCCCATCTCACTTTAAACCTATGCCCTCTATGGAAGATTCAACATTCATGGACGATTTAAAATTGGGGATGTTCATTAATGACAAAAACATTTTTCAATTTGATCATCACTATTTTAAAGTCATTCGTACACTTGCATATCTGAAGAGTTGAAGTACTTCAAGATTTTAATTTTTTGGTTAAATGCACTTTTACTCCAATTCCATTTAATTACTCAGGAGCAAGAGTAAGCTTGGTTGCGACAAACGACTGCACCTCCCAGTTGCAAACCATTTCAACTCCCCCTCCCACTCCTTGGACGACAGGTCCATCCTGGGCCTCCTGCAGTGCCACAACGATGCCACCCGAAGGTTGCAGGAACAGCACCTCATATTCCGCTTGGGAACCCTGCAGCCCAATGGTATCAATGTGGACTTCACAAGCTTTAAAATCTCCCCTCCCCCGACCGCATCCCAAAACCAGCCCAGCTCGTCCCCGCCTCCCTAACCTGTCCTTCCTCCCACCTATCCACTTCTCCCAACTCAAGCCCCACCCCTATCTCCCTACCAGCCTCATCCCGCCTCCTTGACCTGTCCGTCTCTCCCCGGACTGACCTATCCCCTCCCTAACTCCCCACTTACACTCACCTTTCCTGGCTCCATCCCCACCTCTTTGACCTGTCTCTCTTCTCCACCTATCTTCTCCTTTATCCATCTTCTATCCGCCTCCCCCCTCTCCCTATTTATTTCAGAATCCCCTTCCCCTCCCCCATTTCTGATGAAGGGTCTAGGCCCGAAACATCAGCTTTCCTGCTCCTCTGATGCTGCTGGGCCTGCTGTGTTCATCCAGCTCTGCATCTTGTTATCTCTCATTCATCCATCAAGCCTGCTTCACAAGTCTAGTTCATGGCTGATCATCTGCCTCAATGCCATTTTGAGCAGTATCCCCATTTCCTTTGACATCATTAGTCTCTAGAAATCTATCAATTTCTTTCATGAACATATTCAATACTTGAATTTGCACAGCCTTCTGCGGTAGAGAATTCCAAGGATTCACTACTGCCTGAGCAAAGAAGCTCCTTCTCATCTCTGTCTTACATTGCTTACCTTTTATTCTGAAACCTGTGTCCACTGGTTCCAGACCAACAACACATCAACCTCCCCCCACAGACATGGGAAACATTCTTTCCGCACCTGCCCTGACCATTCTTTAAGTGTCAGAGAAATCATCTCTCATTCTTCTTAACTCTCTAGGGAATACAGACCCAGTCTCCTCAATGCCTCTTCAGAGAGCAGAGGGTGGGCCTTCACTGCACTTCTCCTATAGAAAGTATATCCTTCCCTAAGTAAGGAGACCAAAATACACACAACACTCCAGGTGTGGTCTTGCCAAGGTTCCATACAATTGAAGCGTTATTCCTTTACTCAAATCCTTTTGTCATAGAGTGCAACGTATCATTTGTCTTCATAATTGCTTGATTAACCTGCATGCTCGCTTTTAGTGAATTACGAACAAGGACACCAAGGTTCCTTTGGAAACTAAAACTTCCCAGTTTAAGAAATAAATTGCCTCTCTGTTCCTCACACCAAAGTGGATAATCCCATACTACTCCACATTATGTTCTTTGTGTATCATTTTTGCTCTCTTTTTCAGTATATCCAAATCCCCTTGAAGCCTCTTTCCATCGTTTGCACAACACACATTCCCAGTAGTTTTCTATCATTGCAAACTTGGAAACTGTACAATTTGTACCTGCATCCAGATCATAGATTGGGAACATCTGGGTCTCAGCACTGATCCTTGCAACACACTACTAATTATAGCCTAGAAACTTGAGAATGCCCCATTTATTGCTTCGTTTTTTGTTTGTTTGCCAATCCTAAATCCATGCCAGCATGTTATCCCCATCCTAATTGATGTAATTTTGCTTACAAACCTGTGTTAGGCTTCATTAAGAAGTTATTAAAAAAGCAAACACATCACATATACTGGTTCACCCTTATCCACTTTGCTAGTAACTTCCGTAAGAAAAGATTTCCTTGCAAACCAGAAATTGTATATTATTTCTCCAAATATGGTAGTGTATTTCTGGGATTGAGTAATATGAAGCAGTTTCATTGAAGCTGTAATTTCAATGCTCTAATTCTTGCAACAGAATTCCAATTATCATTTCCTCATAGACCAAATGAATAACTAATTTTTTGAGAGATATTGTGAGGATAAACGGAAATAAAGCAATGCCTTTTGATCTCTGATTTTCAATTGTTCCTTTTTCTTGCAAAACAAACTACAGGTATTTTCAACTCAGGACTGGCCAAGATAACTGCAGTCCAGAAGGAAAAAGGAAGACTTTTATTTGCATAGGATCTGTCACCATTTGGAAATATCCCAAACAGCATTACAGCCAATATAATAATTCTGAGATATTGTCACTATTGTGGTGTAAGAAACATGGCAGTCAATTTGCAAACAGCAAACTCCCATTAGAAAAAAAAAGCATTCGGTTCATGATCATATTATGTTTTAGGTGCTGCTTGAGGGATAAATATTTCCTAAGGACCACGGCAAACCCCACTGCTCCTCTTCAAAATAAAGAGAAGGAATCTTTTACAGCCACATAATGGGGCCAACAGGATGTTGGATATCATCTCATCCAATAAACAACAATTCCTCCAGTACTGCACTGAGATGGCAATCTAAACTTTCAACTCAAATCTCTGGAGTAGAATCTGAACCCACAACCTTCTCACTCAGAAACAAGAATCTATCAGCCACTGCTAGCAAGAAATAAATAATAGCATTTCTTGAACACATAGCTACTTAATGCAATTTTCCCTTTAGGAGGTACAGGAGTGGGTGGACAGGTTCACCAACCAGCATTTGTTTAATGTGGACACTGGCACCATTCAAGTACTAAGAGTGTTCAAGGGCAGAACACAAATTTCATCACTATCTTGTATACAAATGCCTGTAGTACAGTCTCAAGTGCTACAGGTGCTACCTTGTTGTATTATCTCCAGGTGAAGTCTGATAATACACAAGTCATTTTTCAGCCTTATCATGGGAGCCCAAAGACTAGTCCTTATGCAAGTATCCTCTCAGTCTCATCTGATTAGCAATTAGGTAGTACATTGTGAATTGGTGTTACTGATGGATTTATGATTTGTATATCCTTGTATAAACTTGACAAAAATCCAACAGCAAAACAACCACAAACAGATGATTAATCGTTAAAGAAGGAAATTCCTATACAATTACTTTGAGAAAGAAACAGCTTTTGTGGTAGAATCACTGGTAACTGGCCAAATATTTATTCAGATAACAGTAACCCTAACATTCCTCCAACTTCCACTCCAGCTCCAAATGATACGAGTCCTTTCAAATAATGGAGATCCACTTAAAAGAAGACTGCAATATTGCAATAAGATCCGAATCTTCAACGTTATCTCAGAAGGTTGCAGATTTAAGCACATCGGCTGTTTTATATTGCTAGTGTAGTACTGAGAGAGTAATGTGCTATGGGAGGCATTTTACTTCTGATAAGATTTAAACCAAGATCATATTAAACCTCCTTCAACCTCTCAGAAAGAAAAAGACTTCAAAAAGAAAATAAACAAGGGATTACCACGAGGTTCCTGACTACTATTTACCCCTCAATCAAAACCATTCTGAAAAAGTCTGACTGTGGGAGCTTGCTGTGTACACATTGGCTACCTTCCCTAAATTGCAATGTTGACTATACTTCAAAGTACTTCCCTGTTCATAACTCCTGGATATCATAAGATTGTGAAAGGGCTGTTAGGAATTTCATCAACGAGGTGCAGGAGTGCTACAACAGAATGAACATATCCACAAAATGCATCAATGACCATACTACTGAAATGCAGAAATGCAATTTAAGCTGGGCAGGTTAACCCTGAGATTTGGTTCAGCTGTATTATTAGTTATGTTGTGAAACTGCTACCACAGAGTAGGTTTCAAATGCAAATTCAGATGTGTACTGTTTATGGTATGGTCACTTACTGAAGCAATATTCTGGCATAAACAGATCAAATCAAAGAACGGGAGAAATCTGTGCACTTCAGACCAAGTGCAATGTACAGCATGGTCTAAATTGGTAACCCTATTATCAATCTATTCAATCTCATCTTGTATAAATGCTCGTTCAATTGTTGGACTATGTCTCATTTAGCATTATCAATAAGAAAATGAAATCTGGCACAACGTTGGGTTTAATGCCTTCTTGGAGAAACTTGTTAAATAGTTTATTTGTTTTTAAAAACTTACAGGTAAGTCAAAATATGTTGTTGATAACCTAATTTTGGTCTTTACTGTATCTCTGGCTCAGATATATAGTCAGTCATTTGGTAGTACAGAACTTGAGCAGTGTTGATTAAAAAAAAAGACATTTTATTGTTGCAGAGATAGTAGAAACTGCCGGTGCTGGAGAATCTGAGACAACAAGGTGTAGAGCTGGATGAACACAGCAGGCCAAGCAGCTTGAAGAAGGGTCTAGACTCAAAACGTCAACTTTCCTGCTCCTCTGATGCTGTGTTCATCCAGCTCTACACCTGGTTGTCTCTCAGTTTATTGTAATTTTTTTTGTTATTTCCAGATTGTCCAGCTGAACTCTGATTAAAAAATAAAACAAAGAATTGTGGATACTGAAGATCCGAAACAAAAATGGAAATTTACAAGGAATACCAAAGTGAAGGAAAACAACGTTTTTAAATTTGAACAGATAAATGCTGGAGAAACTCAGCATCTCTGACAATAGCTGTGTGTAGGTCACTGGATTCAAAACGTTAACTCTGCCTTCTGTCCACAGTTACTGCCAGACCTGCTGAGTTTCTCCATCAGTTTAAAGATTTGGCAAAGATCTGTAGCTTGGGTTGTGGATGAGATTGTTGACTTGCTCGCCAAGCTGGCTTGTTTTTCTTCAGACGTTTCATCACCATGCTAGGTGACCTAACTGACAGTACTTACTATAATGGACCGGACAGTATAAGTTCCAAGCGGAGTAGAATAACATCACTTCATTGGATGCTTCTCTGGTGATGTCACCTTCCATGGTAACAAAACGTCTGAACAAAAACAAGCCAGCTCAGTGAGCACGTCAGCAACCTTTCTCCATCAGTTTGTTTTTGTTTCAGATTTCCAGCATCTACAATTCTTTATTTTTAATTTGAGTTCAACTGGAGAATCTGAAATTTTTTAATAAAAAACTAATATCAGTAAAAGTGGCCAGAAATTGTCAGATTCTTATTAAAAAAATAAATTTGATTGAATTCCCTAATAGCTTTTGGGAAAGAAATCAGCTTCTCTTCACCCTGGCCTAGATGGGACTTCTGTCCCATAGCAACAACGCTGACCTTAAATTGCCCTGTGAATGTCATTGATTTGAGGGGGCGTTTTGACTTTGTGAAAAAGGGGGAAATTGTTTCTACTGATGAGAGGGTCAGTAACCAGAAGACAGATTGAAGATAATTTGGCAAAAGAACCTGAGCAGAGATATGGAAAATTGTATTTATGTAGCGAGTATAATCTGAAAAAGTCATGGACACAAATTCAACTGTAATTTCAAAAGGAAATTAGGAAAATAATGGAAAAAGAAATATTTTCAGGACTATAGTGAAAATACAGTCAGAGATACACAGCACGGAAACAGATCCTTCGGTCCAACTTGTCTATGCTGACCAGATATCCTATCTAAATCTAGTCCCATTTAGCCCATATCCCTCTGACCCCTAAATAAAAACTGAAAGAATTGTGGATGCTGTAAATCAGGAACAAAAACAGAGAAGCTGGAGAAGCTCAGCAGGTCTGGCAGCATCTGTGGAAAAAAAATCAGAAATAATGTTTCAGGTCTGGTGACCCTACTTCAGAACTGATGGTAGCTAGGAAAATGTCAGCTTAAATGCAAAAAAATAGGGTGGGGGGGAAGGGGAAAAGGAGTAAACGATAGGTGGGAATAGCGCCCAAAGGGAGAAAAGAGCAGTTGGATAGACAAAGGAGTTGATGACAATCTGGCTAGGAGAGTGAATACTGTTAATGGGACTGTTAGTGACTCACAGTAGGCAGTGATTAATGGCAGACTGTGATAACAAGGCCTTGTGTGTAGGGTAGGGGGGCTAGGACATGCCCTACAATTATTGCATTCAATATGGAGTCCGGAGGGCTGCAGGGTCCCCAAGCAGGAAATGAGGTGTTATTCTTCAAGCTTGCACTGAGCTTCACTGGAACACCGCAGCAAGCCTGAGACAGAGATGTTGGCCAGGGAACAGGGTGGTGTGTTAAAATGGCAGGCAACAGATAGCTCAGGGTCTCTTTTGCAAGCAGATCGTAGATGTTCTGTGCAGCGGTCACCCAGTCTACACTTCGTTTCCCCAAATGTAGAGGAGACCACATTGTGAGCAGCAAATGCAGTAGACTAAATTGCGGGAAGTGCTTCACCTGGAAGGTATGCTTGGGCCCTTGGATACTGAGGGGGGAGGAGGTAAATGAGCAGGAGTTACACCTATGACGGTTGCAGGAGAGAGTGCCATGGGGCTGTGGAGGGATGTTGGTAGTGAAGGAAGAGTTGTCCAGGGTGTCCCGGAGAGAATGGTCCTGCAGAAGGTGGACAAGGGAGGGGAGGGGAATGTGTGTCTGGTGGTGTCATAAATGGCATCTGATGATCTTCTGGATGTGAATGCTGGTGGGATGGTAGGTAGCTCTCACCTTAAACCTGTGCCTTCTAGTTTTGGACTCACCCACCCCAGGGAAAAGACCTTGCCTATTTGGCCTATCCATGCCCTTCATGATTTTATAAACCTCTATAAGGTCACCCCTTAGCCTCTGAAACTCTAGGGAAAGTAGCTCCAGCCTATTCAGCCAGCAGGAGAGCATGATGAATTGATAGCTCTTTCAAAGAGCCAGCATGGGCATAAGGGGCTAAATGACTTTCTGTGGTGTATGATTCTATAATTCAAAAAGAGAGTGGTGTTATCATATTGCGTTTATTGACTGAAACTCATGAAAATATGAGGCCAATATTTCAAAGAATTAGATAACAATTAAAACAAATACTAATACCCTCCAGCAGACTCATGGTAGTTAAATCTATCCCCAAAGAAATGATACTGAAAATATTTTTTTTTTTTTTAAATATAACATTCATTTATAGGGTGTAGCAAAACTGTTTTCTTAATAATATCCCAGAGAGCAGTACAGTAACTATTTCCTAGCTTTATTCCACAAGCATTCTTTTCCATACAGAAGTGTTTTTTTTCTCAGAACCATGAATCTAATAGGATAAGTTACCTTTAACATCACCTTCATGCCATTTATCACTTCTGAAATTAGTAGTTTTAGTTCAGCCTTTGCTTTTTGCAAGTTATGCAACAAAAGCTTGAGTCCTGATGAAGGGTGTAAACCCAAAACATCGATTTTGCTGCTCCTCTGATGCTGCTTGATCTCCTGTGTTGCTCCAGCTCCACGCTGTATTGACCCTGACTCCAGCATCTGCAGTTCTTGCTATCCCCAAGGTTGAATTAAGGTCTGTGGCATCTCATTAGAAAAACAGTATTTCTTCCCAACTGCCAATGCAAACAAGTTAAAATTATTCAACTCTCGAGCTTCATGCTAAACATTTTTGATATTCAATTTCTTATTTCTTCCAACCTTGATGCTACTTTTTTCTTTCCACTTGTCCAGTCCCCCTGTCATGATTCTTCTGATGCTCTACATCATTTCAAAAATTTCCAGTTTCCTAGCCTAGACCACCTTCTCTTCATAATGGATGTCCATTCACTCCACACCAGGATAGTCAGAGGCCTTTTGGCTTCTTCCTGGAAGACAGCCCCAAACAGCCTCACCCATCACCACCATCTCTTCCACCTGGTTATGCTTGATCTCTCATGAACAATTTCTCCTTTAACTTGTCTCACTTCCGTCAAGTAAGATGTGTGACAATGGGAACTGCGCAGGCTTTAAGTTATGACCCTCCTTTTTGTGGGTTTTTTGGAACATTCCTTTTCCCAGTCCTACCTTTACTCCCCTCCCCTCCCTCCCCACAACTCTTTTTCAGCAAAATGATGACTACATTTATTTACTAACAACTCACCAAAGCTCCTCCAACAGCATCTTCCAAACCCCCCCGTTCCTATCACCTGGAAAGCCAGGGATTACATATACATGGGGACATCAGTGCCAAGCTCCCTTCCAAGCCTCACACCATTCTGACTCGTGACAGCATCACCATTCCTTCACTGTTCTCAGATCAAAATCCTGAATGCTCTCCCTAAAAGCACCATGGATGTTCCGACAACCCATGGTGTGCAGTAGTTGAAGCAACTCATCACCACCCTCTGAACAGCACTTAAGGATGGGCAACAAAGTTGGCCTGGTCAGTGATATCTATACCTTCAAATGAATAAAATGAAGTTTCCTGCAATTCTGCCATCAACCCTCCCCCAATTTTCTATAACCATGATAGGGATCCTTTTGTCCTTAGTTTCCATCTTATCAGCATCTGTATTCAAAGCATCATCCTCCACTATTTCTCTCACCTCCATCATGATGCCACCATCAAACACATCTTGCCCTTCTCTGTCCTGTCAGTATTCTGAAGTGACCAGTCCCTTTGTAAATCCTTGGTCCACTTTTCTATCGCTTCAATCACCTCATTCCCCCTCTCACGACAGCTTCTTGTGAAATACAGGCATAAAAAACCTGCCCTTGTACATCCTCCCTCCTCACTGTCCAAAGCCCCAAAATGTCCTTCCAGGTGAATCTAGTCTACTGTATTCATGCTCATGAATACAATGGGGAGACTAAATTACAGATCACCTCCACTCAGCCCACACTGCATGATCTCAACCTTCCTTTTTTTGCCATTTCAATTCATCATCTTATTCTGGTGATCACATTCCTACCTTAGGCCTGCTGCAGTGTTCCAGTGAAGCCTCATACTAGCTAAAGGATTAACTTTCTGGACTCAACATTGAGTTCAAATAACTTCGAACTTTAATCCCTGTTTTCCATTTCAACTTTCTTTTAATCCCAGCGTCTGTATCTTGTTTTCACGATTTTGCTGAACTGACCTTTATTCTTGCTACTTAACATCTGCTCTGTACCAATGAGTGGTCACAACTCTAACTCAGTCAACCCTTTACCTCTTGTTTTATGATTTACTTTACATTTACCATCTAATCTTTTGTATCACTCGCCCCTCTCCTCTTTGTCAATTTCTCGAAACCGTCAGTGTTCCACCTGTCTTCAAATCGAAAGAATCATCATGTTGGACTTGAAACGTTAATTTTGTTTCTCCCGCCACAGATGCTGCCAAAGCTGCTGAGTTTCTCAAGCACATTGTTTTTATTCTATATCTCTAACAACCACAGTATTTTACTTATAGTTTGGCACTCAAAGCATGCGGTGAAAATATTATGTTGCATAGAACAGAAATAAGAGAAAAGTAGGTAATATATAACTCAGTGAATAGGTGCATTGTGCAGCATTGTACTGAACCACAAAATAAGTAAAGCTCCCCAAACACCCCAAATTAACCACCTTCAGTAAGGCATTAGAGAGCAACTGAAGTCCTCCAGAAAGTGGCAAACAGCAGTGATTACCACAGTGTACAAAGACTTCCTGGTCCTTTATCTATGTAGCCCTTACTCCTGGTGCTGCTTTGATTTTCCTCTCTTAAATCCCTCCTTAAATCCCTTCACCTTTCTTCTTCTCTATTCCTTCTGCTTGTGTGTCAAAGCAAGTCTTTGTACATGGACAGATTTCATTCTGTGTGTTTGCACAAGAGTTTCTTCCTACCTTTTCATCTCCGAGTTTTCAAAACCTTTCTGGCTATGGTTATCAGATGACTATGTATCATCCCTGTGGTCTTTCTTTGTGCCTGCTTATCAAATGGCCTTCACAGTGGTGGACATACACAACGGTGCTGCATTTTTACTCTCTCATGTCTACAACTGGCACTTTCTAGGAAGAGGTTCCCAACGTAAGATCAAGCTTTGGAAGGCCAATTATAAAATCATGAGGGGCATTGATAAGGTGAATAGCAAAGGCCTTTCCCTAGGATGGAGGAGTTCAAAACTAGGGGGCATATTTTTATGATGAGAGAAGAAAAATTTAAAAAAGGGACTCGAAGGGCAACTTTTTCACACAGTGGCTGGTTCGTATGTTGAACGATCTGCCAGAGGAAATGGTAGATGCAGGTACAGTTGCAACTTTTAAAGGACATTTGGACAGGTACATGAATAGGAAAGGGTTAGAGGAATATTGGCCAAATGCAGGCAAATGGGACTACTTTAGTTTGGGAACATAGCCGGTATGGATGAGTTGGACCAAAGAGTCTGGTTTTCTGCTGTATGACTCTGCTAGCTTTGAATTCATGTCTGTATTACAGTACATGACCTCAGCTAGGCTACCAATAGCAGGAAGTGTTCTTGACCTCGGGGCCTC
Source organism: Rhincodon typus (assembly GCF_021869965.1). Classification (NCBI taxonomy): domain Eukaryota; kingdom Metazoa; phylum Chordata; class Chondrichthyes; order Orectolobiformes; family Rhincodontidae; genus Rhincodon; species Rhincodon typus. The sequence continues at coordinate 11,168 of NW_025967569.1, read as the reverse complement.
TGTGTTACCATGTCTGATGGCTCCTGCTAGAAAGTGTTTGAATAAATTCTTTAGTACACTGAATTGTCATACTCACGGCAATAATGTAAATAAAGCTTTAAGTTCTGTAACCATTTTACACATCACATGAAACATGGTGCCTGATCTACACAGTTGGAATTGAGTGAATTTTTATAGCTGTAAGAAAGCCAACAAATATAAAAACAAAACAGATTAAATTTTGGTCTGCAACCTTGAACAGGACATTGACAGCTTGTGAGTCATCAATGCTTTGAATATTCCAGTGCCTGCTCCAATATGAAGGTAATGGGAGATTTGAGACTGAATTGGCAACTTGTTAACAACAGAATGATAAAATTGCCACAGAGTTGAAAAAGGCACCTGAAATAATCACAGTAGCACTGCCATTAAGTGAAAGGGAAAGCAATCCTATAAGCTGTATGGCACCAATGATTTCACTGACGAGCAGAAAGCTGCATGAAATTTGAGGCCTTGCAACCCCCCCCTTGTACCCTGTGCCAACATTATTTATAAATTCTACATATTTAACTGTGGAGCTCAGAAAGAGAGGAAGAATATTTGTATGTAACTGCATTGAGACATCCAGCTGATGTTTGAGTGTTTGGGCAACTAATGTATGATCTCAAAGATAGGATTTCTTAGATTACGAGAGATCCTGCTGCAAGAGTGTGTCTGTTGAAAGAAAGGAAATTCACTCTCAAAGTTATTGACATGTGCAAACGATCTGAGGTAGTTAATTATTAGCTGAACCGTATTGGTGGGAGTATTAATAATAGTCTTTCCACGATGCCGAGAGGCAGTTCAAGCCTTAAAAGCACAAGGAAGTGAAAAAAAAAGGCCGGCCAACTTACAGAAGGGCCAGCAGAAAGATCAATGCCAGAGCTCTGATGGGAGAGGAAGCATATCCACAGCATGAGGAAAGGACTGCTTCAACAGCAACCAGTTGAACCACTGTGTATGCAACTGTTTTGCTGCAGAGAAGAAAAGGAAGGCTATAAGATGGTTGCTGAAGAGATATCAGATGATGATTCTGATCAATCATTGTATACCTTAGACTGGCACATCAGCACTGAAAGTAGTAAATTACACAAACAGATGTAACTCTTCAAGTGCCACAGGAAGTAGTGATGAAAGGATGTCCTCTACTGGAAAAATACAAGCAATGAGATTAAGGACCACATCAGCTACTGTGGTGCTTATAACGAACGTCAAACTAAGCAAGCTAAAGAACCATTCGTGACATTCCAGACAGAAATGGATTAAGATTGGAATAACCTCTTTACTGTCACGGAAACTGATCATTTCATCACAATCGAATACTATCCAGACTACAGGAAGCTAGACCAGCTAATGTTAAAGATCGCAAGTGATAACTGTAGAATGTCTGAAAATACACTTAGGTCTTCATGGCATTCCAGACATTATGATGCAAGGATATAAAAGTATAAACAGTAGGAGCAGGAGTAGGCCAACTGGACTCTTGATCATGCCCTGTCAGTTTATAAGATCATGGCTGATCTCTTGTGCCCATAAGTCCTCTTTCCTGTCTTTGCCTGTAAACCTTAACTCCCTTGTTTGTCAAGAATCTGTCTAACTCAGCCTTGAATAGATTCAATGACGCTACCTCCACTGCTTGCCAGGGGAGATAATTCTTAATAGCAAGTGTGTTTTGAGAAAAGAAACTCCAACTCATCTACATCTTAAGCATAATATGGAAACTGTATCACCTAGTTCTAAAGGGAAAATATTCTTTCAGCATCTACCCTGTCAAATCCCCTTATTCTTCTAAATTCCAATGACAACAGGCCAAACTTGCTCAACCTTTCCTCATGAGACAATCCTTTCATCCTAGAAATCAGCTTAATGAACCTTCTCTGAACTACTTCCACTATCACTCCCTAAGTATGCAGACCAGAACTGTACTCCAGATGTGGTCTCATATTGCCCCTTTACAATTGTATCAAAACCTCTCTACTTTTATACTTCATCACACCCTTCAATGAAGGTCAACATTCCTCTCGTCTTCTCAGTTACTTGATTTACCCTCATGCGATGACCTCCAAGGTCCACGCATGGCAATGACTTCTGGAACTGTAAGTCAAGGCCACAACTAGTGTGCTGATGTCATTATTGTATGCAAAGCTTTAGAACAGCTTAGAGGGAATGTTGCTCCAAACCCTTGTATAACTGCAGTAAGACATTCCTACTTCTGAACTCAAATCCTCTTGCAATGAAAGCCAACATACCATTTGCCTTGCTAGCTGCTTGCTACACTACGCTTGCCTGCTTACTTCATTGATTTCATTAATTTCATTGTACAAGTACAGGCAGATCCTGTCATAGAGTCACATTTCCCAACTTTATTTTTCCAACTATTGGGAGACCAAAACTAGGGATCATCTGGAGGCCGGTATCCTGTCACCAAGTCACCCTTTATTTACACATGGAAAGTCCTTGACTCTGGCGCAGCGTCATTAGCACCCAGTGTGTCAGAATCTCTGTCATTCATTTTATCTGTCAATCAGGACTTCCTGGTTGGGGCTGTTAACCTGGTCCAATCAGGGAACTCATATTCTGAGGTCCAGCTGGCTGACCTCAATACAATCACCAACATAGATAAACAATAGTCACTCATTAATCAAATAGGGAATTCAGGAGAAACGTCTTTACCTACAGGGTGTGAGCATGTAGAACTCGCTACCGAATGTAATAATTGAGGTAAATAATATTTACTTACCTAAGGGAAGCCTAAATTATACTGATATAGTTAGATAAGGATGATGTGAAATTTGTTGGAGCATAAACACCAGTTCAGACATCTTGGGCTGAATGGTCTGCTTCTGCCTGAATTGACATAGAAACGAGCGGTAATCAATTGGTCAGACCCAAACCTGTGTTGTCCGATGGTATTTTCTACTCTGTATTGCTTTCTTGGTGACTGATTTAAGAGATGTCAATGACTCAGGGTGATTGTTTGTCAGCTTGGCAACAGGAATCCTCTCCTCTGCCTTCTTCCGAGAATGCTTAGCGTGGTTTTGAGTGATTGTGTATCTTAAATTGGCATTTTCACAGTACAAGCGCAGCCAGATTGTGAGAAGGGAACAAATTCTTACACAGCACATTGAAGGATCCAGAAACTTTCCATTGTCAGTGTAGTTGGAATAAATGAGTGAACAGAGAAAGTAGGACGACACTGGGAATCGATCTAAGAGAGTTTATTGCTTAGATTAGTGCACGTAACTTAAATGATAGATCATTCAAAGCAGTAAACTCCAACCCTGCTGCAACAAAAACTGCAGCAAATTCTGCTAATACAAGTCAGATTTATTATCCAGAAAAATGCTGTGCATGAAGGATATGCATAATATAAATTCTGCGAATAAAAACAATCCCAGACACTTAGCGTATTGACATCTCAAGAATGACCAAGGAAATTAAACCATAATATCTTTAATCCTGGCCAGAATCTGTGATGTTACTGAATGTAAACGTAGTTTAAATGCAGGAATGAAGCTACAAATCAGGGTAGATAAGACAAGTGTGTACCCAAGGAATGGTAAAACCTTGGCTGTTGTGACAAACAGCAGGACTCTTGGTGTGCATGTATATAGGTCCTTGAAGGCAATAGGACAGGTGCATAGAGTGGATAAGAAGGCATATGGGACATTTGTATTTATTTCTCGAGGCAGTGGATACAACAGCTGACAAGTTATGATAGAGTTGCATAGGCAGTTGATTAGGTTGCAGCTGGATTAATGTGTTCGGTTCTGGTCACCATACTATAGGAAGGATGTTATTGCATTGAAGATGCAAGGTACAGGTGAGACTCACCTGAGTGTTAGCTGGGCTGGAGCATATTTTAGTTATGAAGAGGGACGACATTGGGAAGTGTGCCTTCCTTGGGAAGCTAAGTGAAGGCTAAAAAGGATTCTGATTAAGGTCCATGTAATTATAAGTGACATAGATAGGGTCAATAAGAATAAACATTTCCCATTAGTAGCGGGGTCAATAGCCAGGTGGCATAAATTTAAGGTGAACGGTAGGAGGATTTAAGGAGAATATTTTTAAAACAGAGGGTGGTGGGTATCTGGAACTCACTGATTGATACAGTGGTGGAGGCAGGATCCATTATAACAATTAAGAAATATTTAGACAAACTTTTGAAATGCCATAGATGGTGAGGCCATAGGCTAAGTGCTGGGAAATTGGATTTATGTAGATAGCTGCTTGATAAACAGAATGGACTCAATGGGCCAAAGGGCCTCTTTCACTGCAGTGTGGTAACAGAGGGATGTAACTCGGCCTTGAGAAGGCATGATGGTGAAAGGATTGCAAATTATAGTGAAGTTTACACAAGATGATGTTGGTTGGAAAACTGGCAGATGTAGTTCAGCACAGAAAGCAGTTATATAACACATTTCAGAGGTGAGAATTTAGAAAAGAAATAGATCTTAACTAGTAAAGTTTGATACTCATGATTGCGTACGTACTTTAATTTGATCTTTATACTTACTCCAATACTGATTTCTTTTTCCTCGTTTCTGCTTCATGTAGGCTCTGGATAAAAACAGCTGAGAGATGACTTGACAAAAAGCAGTAATTTGAGTCTTCTGTGACCAAGTGGTCAAAATTGAAATTCAGAAATCTAGCAGACTGTGAAAATAGCTGCACAAAAACAGAGAGATAAACACTTTAGTTAAACCCCAGGTCCTGACGCAGGCACAGTTAAGGCCACTATGTTTGTCTTGCTTTAGTCAAGCTTGGCAGTGAAGTGTTCAGAAATGATAGGAGCCCGAGGGTGGCAATTCAGAGACTCTGAAACACCAGGCAGATGAATACATAACATGTTTCATAACTGTCAACACACTGTGGAGATGGAGGAACACAACAGGTCAGGCAGCATCAGAGGAGCAGGAAAGTCAACGTTTTGGGTCGGGACCTCTCATCAGGACTGGGGAAGGGGAAGGGAGCTGGGAAATAAATAGAGGGAGGAGGGGGGAGGCTGGAGGAAGGTAGGTGGGATGGCGAGTGGTGGATGCGGTAGGTGGTAGTGTGGATTGGTCAGTGGGAAGGGTGGGGCGGATAGTTGGGAAAGAAGATGGACAGCTTGTGTCAGGTCAAGGAGGCAGGGATGAGAGGAAGGGTTGGACATGGGACGAGACCAGGATGGGGAGATTTTGAAATTGGTGAATTCTATGTTCAGACCATTGGGCTGTAGGCTCTCCAGGGGGAATACGAGGTGCTACTCCTCCAGTTTGCATGTGGTGTCATTGTGACACTGGTTGAGGCCCAGGATGGACATGTCACCAGGGGAGTGGGAGGGTAAGTTAAAACGGTTGTCAACTGGAAGGTATTGTTGATTACAGCATACAGAATGCAGATACTCCGCAAATCGGTCACTGAGTCTGCACTTGGTCTCACCGATGTAGAGGAGGCCACATCGGGAGCAATGGATAGAGTAGACCAGGTTGGAACAGGTGAACCCCTGTCGGGCTTGGAAAGTTGATCTTGGGCCTTGGATGGAGGTAAGAGGGGAGGTGTAGGAGCAGGTGTAGCACCTCCTGCTGTTGCAGGGAAAGGTGCCAGGTGTGGTGGGATTGTGGGGAGTGTGGATCGAGTGAAGGCATGGAGAGAGTGGTCCCTATGAAAGGCAGATAGGGGTGGGGAAGGAAATATCTCTTTGGTGGTGGAGTCGGAATGCAGGTGGCGGAAGTGGCAGAGGATGATGCGCAGAATACAGAGGTTGGTGAGGTGGTATGTGAGGACCAGGGAGAATCTTGGGAGAAGATAGTACGAACTGCCGATGCTGGAGAATCTGAGATAACAAGGTGTA
>NW_025967569.1:0-4914 GCF_021869965.1 Rhincodon typus | reverse complement strand
GATGCTGCTTGGCTCTGCTGTGTTCATCCAGCTCTACACCTTGTTATCTCAGAATCTTAGGGGGGTGGTTTTGAGGGCAGAAGTGCGGGAAATGCAAGAGACGCGTTTGAGGGCATTGTGGATCAACGGAGTGGAGGGGAAGTTGCGGCCCTGGAAGTAGGAGAACATCTGGGATGTCCAGGAGTGGAATGCTCCCTCTTGAGAGTCACATACACTAAATGTAATGATAAAAGGTTTCCTTCATTAAAGTACTACAGCGATCCAGTTGATTTTTTATTACAATCTGATAGTTGCATGTTCACTTTTACTGATACTACCACCTTCTTTTATTTCTTGGTTTTTAAAGTAAATATAAATTCTCAAAATGCTGCAGGGAGATTTGAAATCACAATCTATTGACGACAAGCCCAGTAACACAAATACTACAGTCTCAAACAGCTCCAACTTGGGCCATATGCCAGTACTTGTACAATCATGCCCAGAAGGTCTTCACAACTGCAGCTGAGAAATAGGTCATTTGTAGAAAATAGAGTCTCATGGCTGGATAAAAACAAATCTTCCTATTCAGTGCTGCCTACCCTTGTGGTAAACCTTCCAGTTTTTTGGGCTAGTCTCTGACGGAGCACCACAAGAATTCAAACAGCCTTTCTTCACCACTCACTGCATGAATTTTTGTTTCTGGACCTTGGCTTCTAAATGCTCTTGGAAATGAGTTGTTTCCCTCCTCCAAGAACAGCTGCAATCCCTCTGTAGAGGAGCTGCACATAACGTATTAGTTAACTGGGGTGGAACACTCATTTATAATGACCATCCTTTCTCTCATTCTCAATGAAATGAAATTTTACTTCTGTGCCTATACTGAAAAAAATTCTACTAAAAAGCAGTTTAAAATTTAATCCCATTTTATGAATTTTTTTGCTCCTTCCTTGAAAGTGTTAGATCTGATAAACCAACAATCTGATAGTTACAGGCAGCTGTAACTATGGCCAAAGTAATAATCATTTCTTGTGTAACCTTGGGACAATTGAGTTTTGGAGAACTACACCAGGCATCAGAGTCAGGCTCAATCCTGACCTCATTTATCAACAAATAAATTTTCTACTTGGGATACAGATCAGAATTGATACTCAGATTTTGGGCTCCCTAGCCCAGTCTTTGATGACAATTGTAACACCCACTTTGTGCCCTTGAGCAGGAATCAGGTATTTCATCATAGTGCCGATCACATACCAGGGTATTCCTAGGAGATTAAGCCCCATCAATCAAATACCCTCAGGTGCATCCTCAGGCCATGCTCTACTGGGAGAGAGGAATGGGTGATCAAGTAAACAATGAAATGGGCCAAAGCATTTCCCCATTCCACTCAATAACCACTTTTGTAGTTTTGGTGCCCTATACATTAACATCCCTTATGAAAGGGCCTTGGGTTAGACGAAGCAAAGTAACTGAGCTGAGATCCTGCTCCTCACCACATGTATGCTCCAGCTGAAGACACAGTCGGATTTTGTTCCAATGCCCAAAGAGTCCAGTATCCTCCCAAGACAGATGGTCTAGCCATATGTTTAAAGGCTGGTCAGATGGTGGTAGAGAGGAATAGACTTAGAGTCATACAGCATGGAAGCAGACCCTTCGGTCCAGCTAGTCCACACCGACCATGTTCCCAAACCAAATTAGTCCTACTTGCCTGTGTTTGGCCCATATCCTTCCAAACTTTTCCTATTCATATACTTATCCAAATGTCTTTTAAAATGTTGCAACTGTACCTGCATCCAACACATTCTCACAGTTCATTCCACAGACACACCACGCTGGGTAAAAAAGTTTCCCCTTGTCCTTTTTAAATTTTTCTCCTCTCACCTTAAAAATATGTCCCCTAGTTTTGAATTCCCCAACTCTACGGAAAGGACACTTGCTGTTTACCTTATCCATGCCCCTCATGATTTTATAAACCTCCGTAAGGTCACCCTTTAACCGCCTATGCTCTAGTGAAAAAAAGTCCCAGCCTATCTTTGTAACTCAAACCTTCCATTCCTGGCTGCATTCTGGCAAGTCTTTTCCAAGCCCTGTTCAATTTAATAATATCCTTCCCACAGCAGGGCAACCGGAACTATACACAGTACACCAGAAGAGGCCTCACTCACCACCAATGGTACCTCCATGGCCTTGACCTTCCTTGTCTTTGTCATCTCATAGTTTCAAAGGGTCATTGAGGTTTACAGAACAGAAAAAGGCCCTTCAAAAACAATCACCTAACTATTCTAATCACATTTTCCAGCACTTGGCCCATTGCCTTGTTTGCCTTAGCACTATAAGTATGTATCTAAATACATCTTGTATGTTCAACCCACAAATTTTTGTATCATCTGCAAACTTACTATCAATCCTGTTACATTCAAAGTATAAATCATTTATATATACCACAAACAGAAAAGACCCCAACAATGATCCCTGCAGAACCCCATTGGACACAACATCCAGACAGCAAAATACCCCTCAACCGTCACTCTCTGCTTCCTACAACTCAGCCAATTCTGGATCCAATTAGCCAAGTTTCCTTAGATCCCATGGGTTCTAACATTTGCTATGAGTTTCCCATGCTGGAGCAAAGCCTTGCTGAAGTCCAAACAGATTATGTCAAATACATTGCCCTCATCTACACACCTAGTCACCTCTTCATAAAATTCAATCAATCAATTTAATCACATAAGCCCTCCCCGTAATAAACCATGCTGACTATACTTCATCACTCCCTGCCTCTCCAAGTGCAGATTAATTCTGTCCCTCAGAATTGCTTCCAATAGTTTCCCTACCAGTGAGATTAGACTGACCAGGCAGTAGGTTCGTGGTTTACCCTTCCTCCCTTCTTAAATAATGTTAACTACATTGGCTGTCCTCCAGACCTCTGGTACCTCTCCTGTGGCGAGAGAGGATTTGAAAATTATAGCTAGCTTCACTGCCATTTCTTCCCTGGTCTCACTCAACAGTCTGGGATACATTGCATCTGACCCTGTAAATTTATCTACTCTTAAGCCTGCCCTACCACTCTGAACCATCTCTCCGTCAATGCTAATTTCTTTAATTGTATCACAGTCCTTCTCTCTGATTTCTATACCCACATCGTCCATCTCATTGGCAAACACTGACACAAATTATTCATTTGCAACCCTACCTACTTCCTCCACAAGTGACCACTAGGGTCTTTCATGGACCTTTCTCTTTCCCAGTTATCCTTTTACCCTTAATGTACTTGTAAAATAACTTGGGCGATTCCTTTAGTTTACCTGCCATTATCCTTTCATGCCTCCTTTTTGCTCTATCCTAATTTACTTTGTAAGTTCCCTCTTGTACATTCTGTATTCCTGGAGGGCTTCTGCTGTTTTGATCCCTTGGTATCTGACATAAGATTCCATTTTCTCTTTAGCCAATCACGTAGTCAATCCCTTGATTTGTTGGTCCAACCCTTTATCTTTATTGGAACATGTTGGTCTTGTACGCACTCTTTTTGTGAATGCATCCACCACTCTGAAACAGAGCTACCCAGAAGTGTCTGTTGTCAGTCCAATCTAGCCAAATCATATCTGATCTCATTAAAATTGGCCTTCTCCCCTCAGTTTAGAACTTTGATTTCAGGCCCCTACTTGACCTTTTCCATAACAATCTTAAATATAATGAATTTCTGATCATTGTCTGCAAAATGCTCCTCCAGCTATTTGAACAACTTGCCCAGTTTCATTACCTAAAATTAGGTCGAGGACCACCCCTCCTTTTAGGGTCTTCTACGTAGTGGCTTTAAAAACTCTCCTGGAAGCATTTTAAGAATTCTGCTCCCTCTAAATGTTTCACACCTTGACTAACCCAGTTAATGTTGGGGCAGTTGAAATCCCCACCATCTCGACACTATTACATTTACGTTTCTCAGATACTTGCCTGCATATCTGCTGTTCTATTTCTCTCATTGTTAGGAGTCTGTAGTACACACCCAGCAATGTTATTGCTCATTTTTGTTTTTTTAAGTTCTACCCGTATGGCTTCATCTGACAAGCTAAGAGGTCTTCCCTCCTTACTGCTGTAATAGATTCCCTGACCAAAATTGCAACAATTCTCTCTTCTTTGAACTCCTTCCCTGAATACCCTATATCCTGGAATATTGAGGTGCCCGCCTGCCCCTTTCTCATGTCTCAGTGACATGCCTCCAGTCTTACAATGCTCCAAGATATGTGTTCCTTCATTCTGGCCTCTTACTTATCCTCAATTTCCATCCCATCAGTGGCAGCCATAATAGGTTCACATACCTAGGCCACAGTGCCTGAATTTCCTCCCTAAATGTCTTCATCCCTCTAACTCTCTTACTTCATTTAAGTTGCTCTTTAAAAAATTCTCTTTAACCAAGCTTTAGGTCAAATGTCCGAACATTACCTTTTTAGCTCAGATTCCATTTTGTCTGATTATGGTCTTGTTAAGCTTCTTGTGATGTTTCATTACATCACATTGGAAGGTGTAATGTTATTGAGGATAGGAAACTAAACAGGAGGTAGTGACTGCCTGTATAAATCTTTGACAACAAAGGTGCAGAGCTGGATAAACACAGCAGGCCAAGCAGCAGCACAGGAGCAAAAAGGCTGTTTTTTTACGTTTCGGGCCTAGACCCTTCATCAGAAATGAGGCAGGGGAAGGGGGGGTTCTGAAATAAATAGGGAGATGTTTTGCTCCTATGCTGCTGCTTGGCCTGCTGTGTTCATCCAGCTCTGCACCCTGTTGTCTCGGCTTCTCCAGCATCTGCAGTTCCTACTATCTCTGTATAAATCTTTGAATTGGTTTGCTACTGAAAGACTAGGCCAAGTAATTTATCAGGTAGACTCTGTCCTCTAGGCTTCCAGTCATCGATGTGTTGTGGAGCTAATCCAGCATTGATTA
>NW_025967568.1:0-25000 GCF_021869965.1 Rhincodon typus | reverse complement strand
GCCTATCCTCCTGTGTTGAGCTTATAAGGCAAGGGGCAGTGCAAAGGACTGTAGCATCGAGGTCTGAGTATGGTACACTGCACCAGTGCTGGGCTGCTGTGCACATTTGCAGAGCTGTGCTGTCATCCGACAGCATCTTCAGTTGACAAAGTGCAACCACTTTCAGAAAAGAGCAATGGGTTGGGAGTTTACTGCATTTTCCTGCAGACTGAACAAGCCTAGAAAGAGGCAGCAACGTAATAGCCAGCACAGCTTATGATGGTAAGTGGTTGTAGGTCACGATTCAGCCATATTGACACTTCCTTCACAAACGTTTTTCTCAATGTTTGCTCACCAAGGTTGTGACAACGTTAGGCCTTCAGTCCAGAGATGAGGTAGACAGACAGAACACCACATCTAATTCCACCCTACCACCAGTTATACCTTCATGCAACTGTGGAAAGCGGCAGAACCATGGCTCAACCCCATCACGGTTGCCAGGCATTGCCACTTAGGAAGTAACATTGTGACATTGGGAAACCTTCCAACTAACAATTCCCGCCTCAAACATGACAGTCTGACCAGCAATCTCTTAAACACTGCTACAGACCTTCATATCAGTATTCATATCAGTTTGCTACTTTTTACAGACTCTTCCAGAAATCTGCTCTGAACAAGATGAAATGGATTTCCTGATGGAGGCTTTGATTATCAGGTAATAGTGAAAATTCCTCTCTCCTGTGTTCTGATGCCTTAACAGTCACTTCTCAATACTTTGATGGATTACTGTAACAGATCAGAAATATCAGTCATGAGTAAGTTCAAGGGGAGTTGGTTGGACAATCAAGCCTACAGTCCTTTTGCCTCTTCTCTAACCTAGGGTCACATCTAGTCACATTGACAGTGTATCCTTATTGGATGTACCTTCCAGGTTTTACATAATAAGCTTACTTCTTAAACTTCTTCTCTTTCAAGCTACTGAGCTCTAACTCCTCCCAATTCCTAATTTTATTTTCTAACTTGATTTAGGTCATTTTTACTGCTGTTCTTACTTGCCTTTTGGGCATCATTTTGAGCCTTTGACCTTAACAAGCCTTACTTATGTCCTTTATTATGAGTTGTGGACCCCATTCATAAGACTGTTAGGACCAAGTCAAGCCGTCGGCAAACGTCTGATAAAATGGTTCCAACCATCATCACTTCTACAGATGAAAGATCAAAATGAACAGAAATCCCTTGGTTAGAATATAACCCAGTCCCTGCTAATTTGCTTAGAACAGTTGGATTGAAGGAAAAGAAAAATCATCCAGTCTACTGGAGGATAATTCATCAATGTATTCAAATTTATGATCTTTGTAAGGATTGGCATTAAAAGAAATTCCTCATTTTAAATGTCGCAGATTTCATGGCAGTCCTGCTCATAATCAACATTCTGGGCTGGTAGTCTTTACCTATGAATAATATCACTGTGGAGTTTTAAATGCCAACGTAGAAAACTAACAAATGCCGAGCAAGAGCTTTGAAATAGTTGATTACCGAGTAGCATTTCTGAATATCAATCTACGACATGTGAAGACAACAAGTAAAACCAAGCATTCAGTGAGGCACAGCTTTATCATGACCTGCATTTCAGGCATATCCACCATCCTGTTCCTTCTGTTATATTACACGAGTACAGTTAAGAAATGCTGATGAGGGCTAAAGGCAGGAGGATTATTTTGTCTGGCTCCCTCCCTGCAATTGGGAGTCCTAGTCCAGGATTCTGTCAAGGTAAACTTGCAGATTGAGTCAATAGTTAGGAAGGCAAATGCAACTTTGGCAGAGATGTACTTCTGTGGCAGTGTGCTCCATAAGACACAGAATTAGAGGATCTATAAGGCTCTGGTCAGGCCACATTTGAAGTATTGTGGGCAGTTTTGGGCACCATATCTCAGGAGAGATGTGCTGGCCCTGGAATGGGTTCAGAGGAGGTTCACGATAATGGTCCCAGGAATGAAAAGCTTAACATATGAGAAAGGTTTGAGGTCTATGGGTCTATAGTCGATGGAGTTTAGAAGGATGAGGGGGGATCTAATTGAAACTTACAGAATAGTGAATGGCCTGGACAGAGTGAATGTTGGGAAGATGTTTCCATTGGTAGGAGAGACTAGGACCCGAGGGCACAGCCTTAGAGTAAAGGGAAGATCTTTTATAACGGAGATAAGGAGAAACTTCTTCAGCCAGAGAGTGGTGAATCTATGGAACTCACTGCCACAGAGGGCTGTGGAGGCCAGGTCATTGAGTATATTTAAGACGGAGATAGATAGGTTCTGATTGTCAAGGGGATCAAGGGATACGGGGAGAAAGCAGGAGAATGGGGTTGAAAAACTTATCAGCCATAATTGAATGGTGGAGCAGACTCGATGGGCTGAATGGCCTAATTTCTAATCCTGTGTCTTATGATCTTACGCATAAGATTTCCATTTTTGACATTTTTGGCATCTTGTATTTGGAGTATCTGTATATTTTTTGAAGGAGGTAAAATGCACCTTCCTGCAAAGCTAACTTACAGTTCAATTTCCTAAACTCAAAATTCCAGAAGAAGTACAATAATAGACTTTACTTTTCAAAAATGAGGCCATCTGGCCCATTTTGCCAGTGCTGGCTCCTTCAAGTAGTTATCCAATTATAGTCCAACTCTTTTCTCCCTTCCCTGCAGCTCTGTGTAAAAGCTTCCTAATCTCTCCCACTTGCATTGTAAGGGAACCAACCCTCTTCCCAGTCAAAACCCTTATAGCCAGAAATTTGTTAAATAGTATTGTTTAAGAAACTTGTCTACATTTTACACAGAAGTAATCTATCCAAAAATAGAACAGTTAATTGAGATGAGAAGTCGACTGTAGGTGGAATATTTAAAGTTTTTGAGAAGATTTGTAGCTCAGTTTGTGGATGAGGTTGTAGACATGCTCACCAAGCCGGCGTGTTTGAGTGTAGATGTTTTGTCACCCTGCGAGGTAACATCGTCAGTGCGCCTCCGGTGAAGCGTTAGTGTTCTGTCCCGCCTGTTATTTATATGCCTCAGTTTGCTGGGGTGGTTGGCATTACTTCTGGTTCTGTTTTTCTGTGATTTGTATATCGGGTCCAGTTCAATGTGTTTGTTGATGGAGTTCGGGTTGGAATGCCAGGCCTCCAGGAATTCCCTGGCGTGCCTCTGTTTGGCTTGTGCTATTATGGATGTGTTGTCCCAGTTGAATTCGTCTCCTTCTTTTTCCGTGTGTATTGAGACCAGTGAGAACTGGTATTGTCTCTTGGTGGCTAGTTGGTGGTCGTGTTTCCTTATTGTCAGTTTTCTTCCATTTTGGCCTATGTGATGTTACTCACAGTCCTTGCATGGTATTTTGTGTATTACGTTAGTTTTTTTGGTTGTGGGAATGGGATCCTTTACGTTCATCAGTAGCTGTCGCAGGGTGGGTGTTGGTTTATGGGCTACCCTGATACCTAGGGGTCTGAGTAGTCTTGTGGTCGTCTCTGATGTACGGTGGGCTGACTAGTGTGTCTGGCCATGTTGTGTCTTTCTGTTGCGGTCTATCACGGAGGTAATGGTGGATTGTGCTTTTTGGGTATCCATTCCTTTTTAAAAACTCTGTATCAGTGCTCCTGTTCTCCTCCCCACTCCGTATAAGTGCTCCACTCCAACACCCATAAATGGAGCTGCATCAGGACATTATTCAAATAAGCCACAACACACTGCAGTAACCTGGAACTGCACAAAGCAGAACAGGAGCACCTATATGAAGTTTTTAAAAGGAAGGAATACCCAAAAAGAACAACCCACTATTATCGCCACAACAGACCACACAAGAGGACACAACATAGTCAGACACACTAGTCACCCCAATGTACATCAGAGACGTATCAGAGACTGGAATTCCATCAACAAACACATTGAACTGGACTCTATATACAAACCACTGAAAAACAGAACCGGAAGTTATGCCAACCACCCCAGCAAACCAAGGCATATAAATAACAAGTGGGACAAAACACCCAATGCTTCACCAGAGGTGCACTGACGATGTTACCTAGCAGGGTGACAAAATGTTTGCAGTCAAACACACAACCTCAGGGTGGAATATTTTCCCCATTATTCCAAGATTCCAATGAGGTTAAATATTTTGCTGATTGCTGTTGATAAGTTGATGTTTCTTTGTTGTTCAGAATATTTTGTATTTTAACTTTGTTTTACCATCCCCTCCTTCTGTTTCAAACAGCAAGTTTAACCATCAGAACATTGTCCGATGTATCGGTGTGAGTTTGCAAGCCTTGCCTCGGTTTATCCTCTTGGAGCTCATGACTGGAGGAGACATGAAGACTTTCCTTCGTGAAAACAGGCCCAAAGCTGTAAGCACAAAGGCGAACGCTTGTTATATTCCTTGTAAGAGACCTGCCTCAGTCTCCACTGTACTAAGGAAGAGCTAGCTCGAACTTGTTCAGTCCTGACAACTATAATCGATTCTGTAAAATGGCTGAAAGTCTTTTCTACCCTCCTGTAGTTCCTCTTGAGACTTTTTGTGATGTGTTCTATGGGAAGCCAAACCATGGGGAACGTCTCCACTAAAACAAAATAAAAACCCAAAACACTGCAGATGCTGGAAATTAGAAACAAAAACAGTGTCAGCAGTGCTAACCACTGAGCCGTCTTGTTGCTAAAAGGGGACATCAGGGCAAGGACATAAGGAACCAGACTGATTTTCTGACATCCCAGTCGTGATGATTGCAAAGCCACAAACTTTGCCTTCGTGCATCCATTTAGCAATATCTGATCTATTACCTAGTGACTAGAGTTGCTGCTTATTTATTCAAAGTGGTTCACTTACTGATCTGAAATTGCTAGGAATGTTCCTTTAAATGCTCCCCATGTTTGGACCATCCTGAATGGACTATCTCACACCAGCTCTGCGTGTTACTGTATTTCAGACACAGGTATCGACATTGACAATGCTGGACCTTCTGAACATGGCCAAGGATATAGCTTGTGGCTGCAAATACCTGGAAGACAACCATTTTATTCACAGGTTTGTCATGAATTTCAGCTTTAGAACTTTATCTTAGAAAGAAGAAAAATGGATGTATGTCTTTTTTTAAAATCAGTCCTGTCCTTTGTGGTCAATGCTGATGAATTATACTGCAGCTATACGTATGCTCAGTGACAGTGGTATTTAATACTGTTTCTGTGTTTGCTTGTTTTTAGGGATATTGCAGCAAGAAACTGTTTACTAACCTGCAGTGGACCCAGGCGAGCAGCCAAAATTGGAGATTTCGGGATGGCTCGAGATATTTATAGGTATGCCATCAATAATTGATGTATTCGAGCTGAGCTGAAGTGAGCTCTGCAGCTTTCCAGTTGATCACCAGACCTGTTCAAATGCTTGTACGTTGCAGTGTGCCACCCTGTTTCTGGGCACCAGATCATTGTAACCTTTGTCTTTGTCTCAACATGGCCAATAAGCCCCACTTCACGTGGGGCACAAGTTGCAGATTGAGTTATCGTGTACCTCTGTCAACTTTTAACATGGTTGTCCCACCAACACCTCTCCTCTGTCAGCAGCCTCTCATTCTGATCCCACTCAAGCCTGGAGCTTCCCAAAGACCTATCCTAGGCCTCTCTGTTTCTCACAAACACGCTGCACCACCTTGACATCATCCAAGAACACAGTACAGTCTGGGTCTATATGCACACTGCCCTCAGATAGGTCAACTCCACTGGCCCCACCACCGTCTCCAAGTTGCCAGATTGTTTCTCCCACATTTGTGCCAAATGTTGTTTAATAGCAACCCTGGAAGAATCTTGTGACGGATTACAGTGTCACAAGGAATTATACAAAAGCAACTTATTGATAGTATGGAAAGATGTTATCTTCAGAAGCTTGGCTGCATTTATAGGTGTGGCTGTTATTTCTTGATCCAATGTGTTCTTGAATTCAGGGCAAGCTACTACAGAAAAGGTGGACGTGCCATGCTGCCAGTCAAGTGGATGCCTCCAGAAGCTTTCCTTGAAGGAATTTTCACCTCCAAGACAGACACATGGTAATATGACAGACTATTGTAACACAACAGGCTCACGGTAAATTGGGTCTTCAGTGTCACTCATGGGATTTAGGCGTCGCTGGCTGGGCCATTTGTGAGCTTCAATTGGCTCATGACCTTCTCTATCGCACACTTAATTGGAGCAGAGGTGGGAAAGCCCCAGGGAACCTACTTGCCACCCTCCTGCCCAATTAAATGCCCATCAACCCACCACCTGAATTGACCTTGGGGGAGGGCATTAAATTCCAACCTGAGCTGGTGCCTGTTTATCACTCAAAGAGTTAATGATTTCCCTGTCAGAGAGCAGCAAAAAGAAAGATGTGGTTGAGATGCAAGGAGAACCAGAAGAGAAACACTGTACCAGAGAGCTGTCTTCAGCCTCATCTATATGATACCGTTAGTAAAGAGTTTACAGTATTACTGAAAGCGAGTGAGCCGTAATCTGAATTAAGCACAAGCTAAAGATGCAAGGCATTCAATCTAGGCAGGAGTGTAGCCGCCAAGAGTGAGTTCAAACACCCAACACCCTAGAGAACCAAGAGAGTGTAAAATCCATGAAGAGACAAATACCTGGAATGATTGGATTTCCTTATGAGGAAAGATTAGACAGGCTGTCTCCTCTGGAGTTCAGAAGAGTCAGAGGTAACTTAATTGAAACATATAAGATCCTGAGGGGGCTTGATCGAGTGGATGTGGAAAGGATGTTTCCTCTTGTGGGAGAATCTAAATCTAGGGGTTTTACTTTAAAAATGAGGGTTCGCTCATTTAAAACAGAGATGAGACAAAAAAAGTTCTCTTACAGGGTTATGAGTCTTTGGAATTCCCATCTTCCAAAGGAAGAGGAAGCAGAATATTCAAATATTGTTAAGATGGTAGATGGACTCTTGATGACCAAGGGGGTGAAAGATTATCGGGGATGTGCAGGAATGTAGAGTTGAGGTTAAAATCAGATCAACCATGATCTTATTGAATAGCAGGGCAGGCTCAAAAGACAGAGTGAATAAAAACCAAAAGAACTGTGGATGCTGTAAATTAGGAACAAAAACAAAGTTGCTGGAAAAGCTCAGCAGGTCTGGCAGCATCTGTGGAGGAATAAACAGAGTTAACGTTTCGGGTCCGGTGACCCTTCCTCAGAACTCGGAGTTCTGAGGAAGGGTCACTGTACCCGAAATGTTAACTCAAAAGGCAGAGTGGCCTACTCTTATTCTTTGTTCGTGTGTTTGAATGCTCAAGCCTGTGGAAGAAGCCTTATCCCGACATTTAGCTGCAACAGTCTGAGACATAGTTCCCAGAGAGCCTGATCAATACTTAACGCTCAACCAACACCAAAACTAAATGATGTGGTCAATATCACATTGCTGTTTTTGGAACATTGTTGGTTTCTGGAACACAAATTTCTGAACACAACTTGTTTGCTGCTTTACTCCCCATCTCAGCAGTAAATTTTCATTGGTAGCAAAGTGCTCTGGGACCTTCCCAGGACAAGAACGTAAACACCAAGTTCTTTCATTCTTTCAAACGTTACTCCAGGTCATTTGGTGTGTTGCTGTGGGAAATTCTGTCACTTGGATACATGCCATACCCCTGCAAAAGCAATCAGGAAGTCTTGGAGTTTGTAACGAGTGGTGGAAGAATGGACCCACCCAAGAACTGCCCTGGGCCTGTGTAAGTATGTCTGATCTCAGGTCAGTATGAATTTGACTAGTTAGATGTAACAACACCAACAAGTGTTTAATCTTTAATATCACTGAATCAGAATCAGAACATAAGGCTCAAATTGGATTAGCCATATTGCTAGATAAAGGTCAGTCACACTATTAAACAGGATCAACAACCTTGCTGAATAGAGGCCAATAAAATTGATGAATCAGTTTCAGTGAAGATTTTCTGGCACGGTGGATGGCGTTCCTGTCTCTCATCCAGAAACTTTACATTTCAATTCAACCCCAGTACTTGCCAGCCAAGGAAGGTGTGTTCATAACACAGTCCAACAGGTTGAGATTCAATTTGCAAATCCTACCAACATATGCCAATAGCAGGAGATAAAACTGGGAGAGTTTGTTGATCAGCCAACAAATTTGGAGTCTCTCCTGAGGTGTAAAGCATTAATGTTAAAAATGTAAATACATTATAAGATCAATATAAGATCACATGGCAACGGAATCCACGTGATTCTATGTGAAGTCTTGTGCCAATCCTAGGAAATGTTGCTCAATAAAAGGTCAAGTTTACCAACAGCGATACTTCCCACAGGCTCTATCGATCCTAACCCCCAAGGACACAACCCAGACTAAGATCCATGATAGTGACAGATCTACAGTTATTATCTACTACTGCAAACCATAACTTGCACATAAAAATACCTGTTGCCACAACAGCACAGAATACTCTGAGTGAACTGTAACACCACAGGATCAATGATTGCTAAATGCAGGTAGTAGCGAGTTGCTTTTCTGTAACACCTTTCACAACTTCAAGACATTTCAAGATACGTTACAGCCATTAAAGTACTTTTTGAAATATAGTCACCATTGTAATGTCAGAAAAGAAGCATCCAACTCTCACATGCTGCAGTCTGTGTAAAAATACAGATAAGTGGAAGCCCCATTTCTAGTGTTCCAACATAGTGCTGGTTGTGTTCATGGGCAGAGCACCTTTAACTTAACTGGAGTGACACCAGAGCTGCAAGACTTGGCCTCAACATCAGGCAGGGGATATCAGCATGGTATTTCACCCTTTCTGATCATCTTCCGTGAAATAGTGGACTCACGGACACCCGGCAAGGGGAGGAGTTGAGTTATGATGCTCTCCACTGTTGAGGAGACTGAATACATTCACTGCTGGGATTCACAGATGTAAAATGGTGACCTTGGTGTAGCAGCAAGACTTGAAAACAAATATAAAACATGCTATATGTTATAATGACTTTTGGGAATACTGGAAAACCAGCTTTTTGTGAGGATCTAGCTTGTTGGCCACAGGCATTTACAGAATAATACACAGAAAAAGCAGGGGTAAGAAGATTTGTGGCAGGATTCCAGGATTAGAATAAATCACCACAACAATCTTTATGGTCCAATCTTGAGCAACACTAAACATAAGCAAGAATGATTAAATAGTTACACTGAATAAGTAAGGTAATGATTCTTATTAATTCTTATTAAACAGAAGGTAAGCTTCAACTTAAATTCAACCCAGTAAGTGGACTTAATCCATTTTAATCTCTTTTACTGTCTTTTTCACTCTGGTAGGCTTTAAAATATACAAAATACTTTACGGTCTGGGTCTGGCTACACAGATTATCATACACATCTTTGGCATATCCCTAGCAATGTGACTCCCTGACTCCAGTAAAGATATTACTGACAGTCACAAACCATGACCCACCAGACACAGAATCACCTTGGTATCTCTTCCATTGTGGACGTTTCTCTCAAATGATTACTTGGCCCTATCCAATTCTCCCAAACTCCCTCTTCTCCCCTCTAACTATACAGATTTGAGCTATTTGATGAAACACAGTACACTGGCTATCTGCAGTCTCCAGTTTAGCCTTCCTCCCTCTTATATTTTTAAGACCAAACCCACCAGTTTATTATTGAGTACAACTCCATCCTCAGCAATTTTCTCCATAGCAACGTTGGGGCTTTCATGTATTGAAAAACCTCTCAGCTGTGTTAAAATTTCAAATATTAATTGTAAAAAATTTTATTTATTTATTTATTTACAATAAACTGTAAATAAAAAAAATACTTCAATTTATCTTAAACAGATACCGGAGCTATATGGCTTTAACCCCACAGTAGAAATAGGTATAGCATAGAAATTTCAGGAGAGGAAGGATGAAAAATGGGAAGGCCTACTTCACATAGTGTTAGCCTTGGCGCTGTGGCAAGATTCACTTCACGGATGATGGTAAAAGATAGGTGGGACTTGTGCACAAAATCCAAACCAAAACTCCAATTCAGTGCTGTAGGATTAATGCAGCATCTGAGGAGCTGTCCTTCTGGTGAGACGCTAACCCTCAGGTGAGTGTAAAAGATGTCTGAGTGCCCTTCGGAGAAAAACAGGTAAGACTCCCCAGAAATCTGACAATTGTTTATCACCCAACCAACATCTTGAAGGCAAACTATTGGATCATTATCTTGTGACTGTTTGTGGAACGGTGTTGTGCACAATTGGGCCATTGTGTTTCTCTGTTTACAACCACGACTATTTCATAAGCCCTTTAGAGGGATTTTGGGATGGCTATAGATCATGAATGGTGCTATATAAATTCAAGTTCTTCCTTTCACAATAATTTTGTTAAAAAGATGGCAAATGCGCATTGGGTGAATTTATTGAATTCTTTTCCTTTAGATATCGCATTATGACCCAGTGTTGGCAGCACCGACCAGAATACCGGCCTGATTTCTCCACCATATTGGAAAGAATTAACTACTGCACACAAGTATGGAGTTATACAAGTTCTTCATAGAGACATAGGAGGTAGAATTAGTGGGACACAGGTGGAATAAGATTAATTTTTAAAGCCGCTCTTGATTTTCCTCTGTTGTAATGATAAGATTCCAAGCTAGTTTCTTTGATTAAACAGCTAATCTTTGGGTCAATTAAAGGATGTTTAGGAATCAAGCAGACAGTGATCATTGAACTTGTTTGATTGAGCTTTCTTCGTAGAAAGAAACTGAATTTTTGTTTAACAGTAAGGTAACTGTGGATTCCAGCACTGTGGCCTTAAATGGAGAAACACATTTGTGGGGGGAGCATGGCAGGCAGAGGAACAACTAAGGAACCATTGGTTCAAAGACAAAATGGTGGCACAAAATGGTGGCTCATTGGTTAGCACTGCTGCCTGACAGCGCCAGGGACCTGGGTTCAATTCCAGCCTCAGGCGACTGACTGTGTGGAGTTTGCACGTTTTCCCCATGTCTGCATAGGTACCCTCCAGGTACTCTGGTTTCCTCCCACAGTCCAAAGATGTGCAGGTTAGATGAATTGGCCATGCAAAATTGCCCATAGTGTTCAAGAATCTGCAGGCTAGGTGGGTTAGCCATGGGAAATGCTGGATTACCGAGATGGAGTGCGGGGTATGGGTTTGGGTGGGATGCTGTTTGAACGGTCGGTGTGAACTCACTGGGATAAATGGCCTGCTTCCGCACTGTAGGGATTCTATGAAAACAAAGGCTGATGGTTTCGAAGAGCACGTGTAAAACAAGGCCCAAAACCTGAAACATGAGGGTCTTTTAGTGGGGGAAGGGGCTGCCATCTAGCAAGGGATTGCTTCAAGTGACACAATGACCTGACTGTACTGATCATGATGTCTTAATGAAGGCCTGAGTGTCAGTCAAGGCACAGTGAGATGTCTGACCAACAGGCAAGTTGTAGAGTCAGAAGACAGGCTATTTTGCAGGTCCACAGAAGAGCTTTAGACAGACTCTATGTTAACGTAATGAAGGCTGTGGGGAGAAAGCAGAAACAGGGTGTTGACTTGGACAATCAGCTGTGGTCATCTCGAATGGCAGAGCAGACTCAAAGGGCTGAATGGCCTACTTCTTCTCCTAATTCTATGGTTCTATGTTTCTAATACTCAAGTCGAGTGTCTTATACAAGTTCAACGTTAGCTCTTTGCTGTTGTACTCTGTAACTGAAAATCCACATTACGGTCTAATTGCCTTGTTTGTTCATTTTCAGGATCCAGACATTGTCAACACGCTCCTCCCTGTTGAGTATGGCCCAACGGCAGAGGACGAAGGGAATACGGTGATGCGACCTGACAGCTCTGGTGGTGTGACCCCACTGCTGAGGGTCAGCTCGACTCTCGCTGCCACTCGCCCTCACACTGCCAGTCAGATGGCGGAGTTCCTGCAATCCGGGTCGAAACTCCAAAACATTCAGGAGTTGCCAAAGGGAGAAAGCTTTGGCACCAAGGTGGAGAATGGCTATCAGACAGCCCCCACCAGCGGCCACTGGCTTTACTATGAAGCCGGGGCGGCTCACTCCTCTGAAGTAAAACCTCAACAGGAGCAGAGGTTGAGGAACCAGACCAAAACCTTGTGGAACCCCACTTATGGATCCTGGGTCTCCGAGAGTTACCAGAGAGCTTCAGTGCCCTCCGAGGTGGGAGAGAAGCCCCTGAATGCCGCTGAGAGGGAGGACTCGGGCTTAGATTGCAACAGCAGTTCCCCACCAAGCTCCCGGGAATCCCCTTCCCCAGGCAGCCACGGCCTGGCTCTAGAAGTTGGAGGCCAGTTGCTTCTCAAAGCGCAGAGTTTCCCTTGCGGAAATATCAATTATGCTTATGATGGACTGGGCATTGATACAGATGGTGCCCAGGTACCACGGGACTCAAATGAGGAGGACGGTCCCAGGCAGAAGATGGCAGGTCTCAGCAAGGAAATGCATTGCCTTTACAACCCAGAGAAGTCAGCAAGAGATCGTGACTCAGGCCTGTCGCTGTCAGAAGACCTCAGCATCACCTCTGTATGAAACCTAACAAGGATCTGAGATACATGCCACATTGCACAGATCAAGTTTCAGTTATAATCTGTAAGAAGCAAAGAGACACAATTCCATTTGACACTGTACCTAGATTGGATTGCAAGCTCCCTCCAAGGCCGGGAGATCTTGATGGGGCTCAAGGTAGGAAATAAGCAGCCTCATCATGTTGGAAGGCCATTAAAAACCTAGACAGGATTCTTTCACTCTGCTCATTTTTCTTTGATATTATTGACTTGATAGGAAGAGTACGTAGCCCAGAAGATCTCTAATCAGGACTCTGTAGCTGTTTCCACGTTAGTCCTGCAAATCCTCCTTCTTGTAAATGGAACTCTTGGCTAAGTGCCATGTTCTCTATAGAACAGCCCGGTAAAGAACTGACTAATCTGATTGAATTGGGGGTGATCAGCTCACACACCAGAAGAAGCTAGAATTCACATCTCTGACCCCAGCAATACTTTACCAAGTGAGTGAGAAAGGGCTGGGGCTTTGAAGTCATTGACCTATTTTAATGAGGGAGATCTGATGTTCTGGTGGTACAGATTGGGATTACAGTTCATGTTGAAAGTCCAACACTGGAACCACTGCAATATTTTGACCAACTATTCCCAATTATTCGGACCAGTTTGAAAGAGTTGTCCATCTGCAGTTGTTGTGAGCTGCAGCTGTATCCCTGGTTATCATCCCAAAGATGTACTTTGAGGATCATTGAGAGACTATGCATCTCGTATTCCTGCAACTGGAGAAAATATACTGGGGAGAAAATGTCACTAATTAACTGAGGAATCAGGAAGAAACTACATTGATGTTTTGTAGTATCATCTGGTATCAGAAAGAAATGCTACAACTTGATTTTTGTTGTGTTCGTCTTCGAAGACTGGCCTTTGTAGAAGTCTCTAGATTTTTTTTGTTCGGTATTTTCTGATCTGAAATGAGAATTGGAGTGGGAGAGTAATTTGAACAATAATTGGGGTGGGGGCTATGTAACTGAGTACTTGTTTGATGTTTCTGTAGCACAGTTTGACCCAAGACCCAGCTCTTCAGCTTCTCACCTTCACCGTCCAACTACATTCAGCATGTCCTAACCTCCCTTCCTAGTTTCTGTCGCACTTAGAGCATGATGGCAAAATCTCCTAAAGCCTCCAATATATCTTTCACTTTACGTGGTGAACTCATTTCATGTAGGTCATTCCCATCCCAGGTCCACCCATGACTTGGTCAGACCTATTCCTCCCGTGTACACAAAACTCTGTTGAGTATCTTACGTGTTATTGACGTGAAGACTGATCTATCGAATCTTTGTCCTTTCTGAGCGAGTGAAGGTTTTTCCAGAAGACAATAACTTCGGCAAGACTAATTAGCAATGCATCATCAAAGATTGCTCCAGAAGCTCAGTGCTGGATGCAGTACTGCTGGAGACAGACTTTCCAATCCTTCCTGATAGCTTTGGTTGGAAGTGCATTGAGTGCAAGGTGCCAACTTGGGTTGGTTGTATTCCTGGATGCTTTATCATACGCCCTCCTCCCCCGCTCAGTCAAACAAACATTCCCTTTCCAATGTTGTTCAACATTGTTTTCAAGGAAGTGGGTGAATACAGCATTTGTTCAATGCTCTATTGTATTTTACTCATTAGTTGCTCCCAGCAATGAATCTGCAGAGCAATTCTGGAGGGCTGCCAAGACAATTCAGCACCCTGCTTTATGTTAGCTCCTCTGCAAAAGTTTGTATTTATTTTTTATTCAAATATTTCTTTTGGTTCAAACATTGAGGATTTGGAGTTTGTGGGTACATTGACTTTTGACAATAAATGTAAATGTATGTGCCAATCACATACGCCCTGAATGTGGAATCTTTTCAGCTGTATCAGGTAGTTAAAACACTGTGAGATTACTTTAAATAATAGTTAATGTTGTTACAGTTGATAAGTTATTTTATCTCAGAACCTCAGTAGTTTACTAACGTACTTAACTCAATTGCTGATTAGAACTAACTTGCTTCAATTGACTAGCAAAAGTAAAATTCTGCAGATGCTAGAAATCTGAAATAAAAACAAAGGGGTAGCAATTCTCAGCAGTGTCTGTGGAGAAAGAAATGTTCAAATGTTTTCAAGTTGGAGTTCTGAAAAAGTGCCATATTCAACCTGAAATGTGAACTCTGTCTGTCTGTCTGTCTGTCTCTCTCTCTCACACACACACCACAGAAGTTGCCAGACCTGCTGATTTTTTTCAGCACTTTCTGTTGCTATCCTTTCAGCCTTGCAGTTGATCTAACAAAGGCTGGGACTAGTCGAATTTTAAAACATAATATCACAAACATTGAAAATGACAGTCAAAAAGTGTTGGAAACACTCAGTATGTCAGGCAGCATTTGCAGAGGAAAAAACGAGTTGAATGTTTCAGGTCAATAACTTCTCATCTTGCTTACTATCTCCTCATGTGGCTCATCGTCACATTTGTCCCGTCACAGCTACTGTGAAGCACCTCGATACATTTCACTATGTTGAAAGTGCTCTATAAATGCAAGTTGTTGTTGTTGTACTAACCAAGTTCAGGTTTCTGTTTATGTCATAAAGACTGGTATGATTGGTCTGACTGATCTTAACTGCTGTTCATGTTACACAGATTGTAATTGGTCTAAGTAAGCTTCCTATTTGGTTCATGTCATAAAGACTTTGGCCTGAATAGGCTCAGTTATTCAGTTTATATTGTACACTCTGACATTGGTATAAGAAGTTTAATCTTTTCTTTATTCCTTCTGTGGGGGTAGTTGGGGAGAGAAATCACTTTTGCTTCACAATAATATTAAGATATGATTTTGTTTTAAATTGATTTTCGCATCTTTTACTTTTTGGTCATCCGTCACTTTTTTGTTATCTCTTTACAGAAGAATGCTTCATAAATTGCGTATCTTTCAATTACAAATAGAAATGTATTAAAAGTGATTAACACAAAACTGCAAGCTCTCTCGATATCTGGCTGCCATACACAGGCCCACTTTTCAACTCCTCATTGGCCTCAATTCCATTAGTGGCAGTGTCACTAGACTTAGTTTAAGGCCCTAGGCTGGGAAAGAGGGAACATGAGCCTGGGTTTCTACATCAGTTCACTACTGAGGGATGGAGGGTGGAAGCAATATTATATATAGTGAGCGCTGGGGTGGACCGTAGTAAGGAGAGAGTGGTGGTGATGAGACAAGATCATTGTTGAACAGTATTTTCATGCTATCTCGGTTTTCCCATCATGTATCATATTTGAGAGATGACCAGTGATTGGGTAACATAGGAAACAGGAATAGGCCATTTGGCTGATCATCTACCTCTCCACTACTTTTTCCCCAGCATCCCCATCTCCTTTGCTGTCATCAGTATCAAGAAATGCCACAGGGTGAAGAATTTCATAGATCCACCACTCGCCAAGCAAAGAAATTCCTCCTCATTTCAGTATTCAATAGCCTGCCCTTAACTCTGAGGTGGTGACCCCCAGTCCTGGACTCACAAGTGTATCCACATCTACCCTGTAAGAACTCTGTAAGGTTCAATGGGATCACCTTCCATTCTTCAAAATTCTAGGGAATGCAGGCCCAGTTTCCTCAATCGCTCCTCGTAAAAGAATCCAGCCACCCTAGGGATTAATCTGACGAACTTTCACCACACTCCCTCTGTGGCAAGGAGACCAAATGTACACAGTACTCCAGATGCAGGCTCACCAAAACTCTATACAAATGCAGCAAATCATATTCTGTGCTCAAATCCTCTTGTGAAGGCAAAATATACCTTTTGCCTTCCTCATTGTTTGTTGCTCCTGCATATTAGCTTTTAGTGACTCACAGACAAGGACAGCTGCACTCAGCTCTGATTATTTAAATAATATAGTGCCCTTATATTTTTTTACCAAAATGAATTCACTCATTCATGTTATTTTCCAACCGCCATGTGCTTGCCCATTTGCTCACCTTGTCCAAATCCCTTTGAAGCCTCCTCAACTCCCACCTAATTGTGTGCCGTTAGAAAATTTGGAAATGTTGTACTTGGTCCCTGCACGCGCGCACACCCACCCACACACACACACACACACACCCACCCACACACACACACACACACACACACACACACACACAAGCTCTGTAGATTGAGCTGCCTTTGAAATTCTGTAGGACTGTACGTGACATCAGATGGAGATCACAGGGATGGAGGGGGGAACTCTACTGAGGGAGAGAAAAAAAAATGAAATTCTCTTTCAACTGGAATGCACAGATAATTTACTAAAGGATAAATTGCCTATTCTTCGGCTGTGAAGACACAACTGTGAACAGCCATATCAGGGGGCGTTCTCTGCATAGTGCAATGGGGTGGGTCAAATCATAATGGAATGGAACCTTCTCACTGGGATAATACGCTCATAAATTTATCAATCCATGAGGAAGTTGCTGAATCCAGTCTCCTCATTAGAATTAATTGTACAACACTCTTTTTACAAAGGAGTTTTAGTATTTTCAGAAAATAAGTTGTGCAAATTTATCCTGAAGACTCCAATTTAACGAAAATTGTACCATTTAAGCAGAGCAAGGCACAAGGGAAGGTCGCAATCTCCAAAGTTCCCTGTTTGTGTTCACAAATTATCCTTATTTGGAAATTTTTTTTTTATTGTTACCAATACAATAATTTTGGAAGTCCCTATGTAACAGCACTCGCATGTGCACTGCAGTCACGTTTTCAAAAACAATTCAGAATCTGCAATAAATTTTGGCCTTGCCAGCGAAACTCTGATCCAGTCAGTATCCAACTGCTGTCCACTGCTCCATGTTGGGAAGTGTCACAATGTAAAAGTCTGAATTAAGGTTAGAGTTTTAATTTAGTTGGAGAAATAAATGACACCCACTGTCTCAGCTTATGGATGCTTTGCAAAACCAGTGATGGCATATGGGCTGGTGAAACACTATTATTTGAATGTTCGAGCCTGCTGGATTGGTAAACCCCAGTGACTAATTTCCAATGTAGCAGGCATGCAGTTTTCTGCTGGCAAGCTACATGCTGGAATCTCTCATGAATTCAAATGGAAGTTGTTGCGCAGCAGTTTCGGGTGGTTCTAAAAAGATCCACAGTACTGTTTCAAAGAACAGCAGATGAGTTCACTGGTGTGCTGGCCAATATTTATGTGTCAGCTGATTTCATTGCAACAGAACATTATGTCATTGTCATATTGCCGTTTGTGGGAGCTTGTGGTGTTTAAGTTGGTTGTTGCACTTCTTACATTACAAAGTGACTAGACTTAGAGAAGTAATCTGCTGTAAGACACTTTGGTATGTCTTGAGATCATTGGAAGGCACAGTTTAAAATGCAAGTACTTTCTTTGTCCCTCCAAGTGTGGGACCTATGACGATAACTAACTGTATACTGCATCAGCCAAAGAGAATGACATTCTGCTACATTAAGCCTAGCACCTCTACTGTCACTCATGTGGCTGTTTTACATCAAATGCAAACCTCCTTAACCATTAGTAACGGGTGGAATTGCATCAATAAAGTTGCCTAATGATTCAAGAATGATATAGTTATGTACGTCCGCACCAATTGTGTCAGAAAGATCAAATCAAGTGTGGTATGTGTGCTAGATATGAGCGTGTTCCTACTTTATGCTTGCTGGTAGTTTGTTTTCTTAATGCTGCTCTTTGAGATAACAATGCACTGAAAACATATAAGCACTAATCATGTTACAGCTTCTGAATTTAGAATTATACTTATTACTACTTCACCAATAAATGAACTACTTACCACATACCACAATGTGTTGTGATTTTAATTGGAACTCATAAAGTGTGTCATCCGATGTGCTTTACTTTACCCCAAGCCTGTACAGTGAGATACCAGTCTGGAGTACCATCCAGCTGTGGGTACCTGTACATATACTGTCCCCAAGGCTGATTGTTTCATGTCTCTAAATAAGGTTTTTCACGTCGTTAAATAGAGTAACACTTTTTTTATGTGTGTACATTGTGGGTTCTCACATATGGTTCTCTAGTGCAGTGTCTAAGACCCCTCTCTCCGCATACTCATTCTGAACTGGTATCATCTTTCTTGCTGATGTCAGGACCATGTGATCAATTACATCATCTTTAATTTCGTCATTCAGTCTGCACCTTTAGTTTGAGTCTGCATTCCCTACTGTTCATATTAAGTCAGCAAATGGACTCTTTTGTAAGGATTAAGACCGTTGTATCACACAGTACATCAAATGTTGCATTCAGCAGAGTTAGAGCCTGGCCCGTCACTTTAAGGCTTCAAGCACTGTTGAGAAGATATGCTGAGGGCACTCAGAAGCAAATTCTTGTGAGGTGGGTCCTAATCTCCTCAGGGACTACCATCTCACTGTAGATTGGCAGTTACTGGTAAATCCTTCAGAGATAATAAGAACTGCAGATGCTGGAGCCAGAGATAACATAGTGTGGAGCTGAAAGAATACGGCAGGCCAGGCAACATCAAAGGAGCAGGAAAGTTGACGTTTCAGGTCAGGATCCTTCTTCAGAAAATAAGAAGTTCTTCTTCAGAAGGGTCCCAACCTGAAACATCAATTTTCCTGCTTCTCTGATGCTGCCTGGCCTGTTGTGTTCCTCCAGCGTCACACTGTGTTATCACTGGTAAATCCTTGGTTACTTCCAAGGGTCAAGAAGATAAAAAGATACGGAATATCTGTTTCCTGAATTGTTTTGTAATGAGGTTAAGGTATGGCCTGCACCTTGATGAAAAGTTTGCCAGTATATTTGTTATACTGGGGTTCAGGGGGTGGTGCCAAGCTTAGAAAGCCTTAGAGATTAGATTAAGGCTTTCTACGAAATTAAAGAGGGGTGTAAGGCTGGGGGACTTCACAGAGATAGCAGCAAATATTATTGCAAAACACAGTATGTACATGAATGATTTATTGTACAGCATATACCCTGAACTCAATCATTTTTTAAAAAATCACACTAATAATTATCAGTAGTGTTCAGTAATGTACAGTAGGGATTCCTCAGGATACTTTACATTCCCACTTGGAACATATACTCCAAAATACATGATCATATCTCTATACTGCAAGATTCCAGGATCATTTTTGGTTTCCAGCAAAGCTCTGTGTGTTCACATTGACTTTGAATCCCATATCACCTTACAACATGCAGAATTGGAATAGTGAGAAGACTTCTAACGGAGTTGAAGAACTATGGTCCGACTAAAACAATACTATAGCTGTGGCTCCCCAAACAATTCATGGAAAGATCTGTGCAGGACTGGGAACTGAATTTTCAGACTCATTTCTACATTGAGAGACACACCCCTGAATTCGTTCCTCATGAAGGGTGGGTCTGTGCATTTCTGATTAACACCTTTGAGACTGTCAGGGTGCATTTTCTCCTAAAAACTTGTTTAAGTTCATGGAATTCTTACCCCACACGAGAGAGAAAATGGATCACAGATCATGGGACTAAAACAGCAGGGAGAAGAAAATGACCAAAAAAACTTCAGGCACAGTACACAAGGGTTATATAAGATAGTTTCCTTTCAGCTTTCAATTTTTCTTGCTTATTCCACTTTATTTCTATGTCTCAATTTTTTTTCTCCAAGGTTTTGCTCTTTCCCAGTGAAAGTTTCTCCATTGAGTCACCAATCCCTAATTCTCTATGAATGTTTCCCCCTTGATGTGCAGCAACACTGATGGTGTTGCAGTGATTCCCTGGACTGTTAACATGAGCAGAAATCCAACCATGACAGTTTGAGAACGTGAGTTCAATTTTTAAAAAATGTCAGTCACCAGAAAGCTGTTGGATTGTTGCAAAATCTCAAACATTTCATTAACGAGAAGAACAGCTCAGCTTCCTATATGACAGTTTTCACAGCATTACTCTTCAAAACCACTTCACTGGCTGTAAAGTGCTTGGGAATATACGGAGGTTAAAGGTACTATAGAAATGTAAATCCTATCATACCAATTTGGTTAAGTAGCTAAGAGCAGTCTCACAAAGCTGTTAGCTAGGACAGCCAGGAATGGACAATAAATTCCAGTGACGTTTGCCCTGAAAAGCAAGTATTAAAACCAAGATTTAGGATCTGACAAGAACACTGGCTATGGATCCCCTTATTGTGGATGTGAACAATCAATCACTTGAGAGATTGTTTGCCAATCATGGCAGCCATTTTGAATGCAATAAAGGAAAGGTGTGAGGTGTTTGAAACTGTGGATGTGGAGAAACAGTTTCCAGTGACACAAGGGTTGGTGACAAGAGGCCTCAGATTTAGGAATCAGAGGGAGAAGTGAGGAGAAATTGTTCTGGTGTGATCCAGATTGTATCGTCTGAGAAGGTGTTGGAAAGCAGATTCAGGGGCAACTTTTAAAATGGAATCGGGTAAGCACTTGAAAAGGAAAATAAAATGGAACACCATGAGAAAAGTGCAAGGGATTGGGACTAATCTCCTTCAAAGAACTGGCACATGCATATGGGCTGAATGGCCTCAAATACGCTGTAGGATTCTATGAACAGGCATCGGCTAAGCCCACTGACCGCCATCTTCTGCCAAATCACAGGTTACCCTCTGAGTAAAGAAAACACTGTGGGTCAGGAAAGAGATCTTCATTCCCCAAAACTTTGAATTTGATCACTGCTGCAGATGACAACACGTCAGTTCCCAGAGCTGCTTCCACTCTTCAGCTCAATACTACATGCCCGTCAACTAATTCTAGATTTAACCTTCATTGAAAGGTAGCTCAGGATGGATTGCTACGCCAGCTCAGAGTCCAGAGACTGGCAGGTCGTCAAAATGGTGCCTTCGCAGGATAATTGGATCAGCCTGTGTGTTAAAGGAGAATAAGTCTCTCAGGGATAGGCCAATCTAACATAGATTCATAGAGTTCTACAGCATGGAAAGAGGCCCTTTGGCCCAACTTGTCCATGCCACCCAGTTTTCACAATTAATCTCGTCTCATTTGCCTGCATTTAGTCCATATCCATGTACCTATCTAAGTGTTTCTTAAATGACGAAATTGTACTCGCTTCCACCATTAGATCTGGCAACCCGTTCTAGACACTCACCACCCTCTGTGTGAGAAAAAATCATGAGAATGGCAGAGGAGAGCAGTAAACATGCTAGGGTAATGACAAGCTTTTGGGCATTTCAGGGAGAAGCTGGCAGACAGGGTCCTACACATTGATTTCCAGACATCGGATCCCAGGAAGGGTCAACTGGCCCTGGAAACGACGATACCTTGGGTTTAAAGGGTTAAAGTGTGAGGGGAGGTCGGCTTCCATCCTGTTTGGTTCGGACTGGTGAGGGATGAACTGATCAAACCATCTAAAATGATCAAGGGATTCATCAGGGTACGTAAAGTTTAGCAATTTCTTCTGTTGAGGGAATCCAGAACACAGGGACCACGATTCTGAAATGAGAACCAGGTTATTTAAAAATGAAAACAGGAAGCCCATTTTCTCAAAAAAAGGGGAAATTTGTGGCTGTAACAAACACAGAAACTGCTGGAGAAACTCAGCAGGTCTGCCAGCATCTGGAAAGAGGAAAAGCAGAATTAATACTTCGAATCCAGTATAACTTTTCTTCAGAACTGAAAAGTGTTGGAAAATGTTCTTTGTTAATTCTTTTGATGGAGGTGGAGGAAGAGGAAGGGGGCTGATAGAGGACAAGCTCTGTGCAAAAGGCAAAACTTGCTAAAAGGAAGAGTTTGCAACTGTCTCCCTGAAAATGTGGTGGGTTATCTGAAATTTCCAAGACTGAGATTAGTAGATTGTTGTTAGATCAGGGTAATCAGGGGAATAGAGGATAGGTAGGGACAGAGACTGTGGTACAGATCGGTCATGAGCTAACTGGATCATGGATTTGCTCAAGGGGGCTGAATTGACACCCATAGCTGTTCCTATCTTCTACTCTGCAGACGAGAGACGTGACACACTGAAGAGATTTCCCAGAATGACACAAATAACTCATCAATAACCCAAATCTGACGGTGAAGACCAACAAGAGAAGGCAAAAATGGAGCTCATGCATGTTATGCGACACTAATGACACCCATCTACTCAGGCCTCATGAACTAAGCCTAACTGTCTTCCATACTTGGTGTGTGGGATATAAATAAAGCACTATCCAAGTAGACTGCTCGATTCAGAAATAACCCCCTGTCCAGGTAGTGAGCTGCAGAAAATCATTGGGACATCAAGGCAGAAGTATCACTCGGTGTTGAAAAGTCTCTTAAGGAAGTGAAAGTAAAGTAATAGCTTAGATTGTCAAATGTCTGTAACGTGAGAACATCCTGAAACAATGAATCAAAAGTGTAGCCGCTGATTTTATGTAGATAATCAACAGGAAATGTGTGTTATACAATGGAGTTGCATCTGATAGCAGCAATGCTATAGCCTGGATTGTTAGTAATGTCAGAATGTGTAGGAGGAGGGCTGCCTGATACTATGGAGTGTACTACAGAGAGATTATAGGGAATATCAGTGAAGGGTGTGGAATACACCAACGTTACAGTGAGAGGTGTGGGGTATATCGGTGTTACAGTGAGGGATGTGGGGTATCCTGGTCTTACTGTGAGGAGTGCAGGGTCTATCAGTGTTACAGTGAGGGGTGTGGGGTCTATCGGTGTTACAGTGAGGAGTGCAGGGTATATTGGTGTTTCAGTGAGGGGTGTGGGGTATGTCAATTGTACAGTGAGGAGTGTGAGATGAATCAAAGTACATCCTTCCTTACAGATAGCAAGAACTGCAGATGCTGAAGTCAAAGATAACGCAGTGTGGAGCTGGAGGAACACAGCAGGCCAGGCAGCGTGAGAGGAGCAATAAAAGTTGACGATTCGGGTCAGGTCCCTTCGTCAGAGAAAGATCCCGGCCCAAAACATCAACTTTCCTGCTCCTCTGATGCTGCCTGGCCTGCTGTGTTCCTCTACATCCTTCCTTAGGCAAGGTGACTAGAACTCTACACATTATTCCAAATGGAGTGTCAACAGTATTTTACACAATTGAAGCAAGCAGCTTTATCCTGTTCATAAATCCTCTTGCAATTAGGACTGTTTGCCTTCTGAACTGCTGGCTGTACCTACATGCTGACTTTCAGTAATCTATGTGCAGGGACATCTTGGTCTCTTTAGACATCATCATCACTATTTATGAAATACTCTGCCCCTTCATTCTTCCTACCAAGTGGATAACCTCACCCTTAGCTACATCATATTCCTTCTTCTATGCTTTTGCCCGTCATATTCAGCCTTTCCAAATCCTCACAGCTCTCAGGTTTTGTGTCAGCTGCACTTGGCCAACACAGTAACCACCCCGGTATCCAGCCCGCACAAGGAAATGGAGGGAGCTGGTTAGCTGAATCTGCTGGCTCCATGAGAAATACGAGTGGCTGCTGGGAGAACTCGACTTGTCGCTGACACAAGATGAAGGTGCATTTTGAAAAACGAGCAGAATCTAATTGCAATTGTTTTTCAAATATTATTTCAAGACAAATCCTAGAGTAACCAATCGTAACATTTCCTCAGTGACAGCAACCATATTTCCCACTAGATAAGAGTGTGACCTCCACCGCTCTGATACCTTTGTGTGTCCCATTCACAGTCTGGGTCCAATTAAAAACACAAAGTCACCCAAGAGAAAGCCCACTGGCAGTGGGGGAACCTCAACTTCATCGCTGTAACGTTCTCGCTCTTTCTTTGTCGATTTCCTCACTGCTTTGAACAGCAGCGTGCATCCAGGTCGAGGGAGATAGGCCCCATACAATATTCCTACTGCCCGATGGAAAATACAGGGTAAAGGAGGAGCTTGGCCCAGCATCACAAGATGTTCGATGCAATGGCAATCATGTTGTCAAGCCCCAGGAGGTAGCCATCTTCCCTGTTGCCCTCCTCCCAGGACAGACGGTGACTAAGAGTCTTTCCGTTCGGCAGCTTGGTGGTCTTCCCAAAGTCAATCAGCCATACCTTTGCCACTTCGTTCTTGTCATGGATAAACAGCAAGGAGCTCCCGATAACCTGCAGCATCACATGGGGGAAGAGTGAAGTTCAAAAACTTGTGCAAGGTGGAAAAAATAACCACGGTGCTTTCATATCGAGATTAAACTAAAAGGTTTCAACCAGAATGAGTTGGGGGCGTTAGAGGGCTAAATTAAGAGAACAGGGCAAATAGACATTGCTTGTGGGATTGGTGGAAATGGTGGGGCGGGGGTGAGGTGGGGGTGAGGATGGTAGGGGTTTGGGGGAAGGTGGTGTGAGGTGGTGCAGGATTGGAGGGGGTGGAGGGTTGCAGGGGTATGCGGATTGGAAGGGGCGGAGGGCTGGAGGGGTATGTGGATTGGAAGGGGTGGAGGGTCAGAGGGTGTGGAGATTGGACAGGGTGGATGGTGGGAGAGGGTGGATGTGGGTGGGGTGGTGGTGGTTGTGAGGGAGTGGGTGAGGTGTGATGGGGGTTTTGGAGGGTGATGTGAGGGG
>NW_025967567.1:9175-25000 GCF_021869965.1 Rhincodon typus | reverse complement strand
CTAATGTAACTCCATGATCTATGCTTATGTAACAAATAATAAAGGACTGCAGGAAGTTGTAGATTTTCATTTCACTAAAATACGCTTTTAAAGAATCTCCATTATGTCAATATTGATGTATTAGAATGAAACGTACAGACTGCAGAAGATGGGTCATATTCATTCATTTCTAATATCAATTAAGATCCTCTACGTAGAGAGAGCGCTCCCAAAATGACCACACTTTTTGCTGATCAAAAACTAAACAATTTGTGCCAGGTATTTGTGTTGTCGCCCAAACCTGTGAAACACCCGACTCTGCTCTAAAGAAAGGCTTTTTTTTTATATTGTCGAGATACTTACCTTAATAATAGCTTTGGACAAGCTCAATCTTGGATTGGTTCCATAGAATACACGATGCTGCTCATGTACTGCTGCTAGTTTGATATTAAATGCTTGTGAACCTGTACAAAAAAAAGTTGCATTTACCTGCATATAGTACCTTTTCACAACCTCAAGAGCCATTGAAATTTTTTTTATTTTAAATTTTTTTTTGCTAAAATAGACCAATGATGAAGTATTTTTAATATAGGCAACACCGTGCAACCTCTTTTATGTGAATTAGTGGCAAACACAGAGGCACACAAGGTGATGGTAGATGGATCAAGATTAGCCAGGGAACCAGTGAAAACTTTACTGCTCGTTCTACAAAATAATGAAAGTAATCAGTTACATCTATACACTGGCAGATGAAGCCTGCACTTTTAACATGTTATCTAAAAGCAGACGGCTCAGACAGTGCAACATTTAAGTTAGGCTGACACTCCAGCACTACATTCGCTGCAGTAGAACTTGAACCTATTAGATTTTGGCTCAGGTGAGTGCCATCATTCGAGCTGCAACAAACAGGAAAAGGTGAAACAAAGATAGTAACTGAGATACATTGATTTAGGATTACATCAAATACCTTTATTAAGAAAACACTTTGGCAGCTGGCCAAAAAGCCATTAAAGAGGGAGATAGGTTGCAGCAGCATTCAAGACTGGAGATTTGGGTTAGCCTTTGCTCTTATTCCTCAATATTTCAATACTATCATTTGACAGAATTTAAATATCACTTGACAAATTACACAGTGAAAGGGAGAAAAAATTCAAAATGGAACAATTATATTAAATGTAAAAATGAGCTCCAGCCAAATACAATTGAAACAGCAAATTTTAGATCTTGAAAATCTTTATTCCATTTTCATACAATCAATAACTGCACTAATTAAACCGACAGGCATTATGACTTCCTCCATCCTTAATTTTTTCATGTTGTGTGAAGTACTACCATGAAAGGACCTAGTGCAGGAGTCTGGTTTGTAACCCTGTCAATGCACAAGTAGCTGTTTGAATTTTGAGAATTAAAATACTTACTTTTAAGAACTTACCAATAAGTTTACAAACCCTTACAGTAGTACAATATGAATGTAGTACTGAAGATTCAGTGCACAGAATTCCAAATTTTCTCTGCAGACATCCAACAAAATTGTTTTGGCTACAACCAACACTTACCCAACATCAGCTGTTAAACCACTTTAGGCCAGATTAGCCCAATTACAAATTTGCACTCATTAATTTAGGCTTCTTTTCCAAGCCACTTGTATCAAAGCACCACATGGAGATTTGCACAGAACAACCTATACTGTTGCTTACCTAGAGTTAGCTCGCATCCATCTTCAAATGTAGGTACTGGGCCATTCTGAATGTGGAACTCTGAGAATGAGCTCAACGGCACAGGTAGGGACGAAAGCAATTGCTTCCTGATTTCTATATCCCATGGATTATCTGAAATTTATTAGAATGGATCTTTCAGAAACAAGGAACACAAGCACATTTGGACCTGTATGATAGTGCAACAATTCAGAGCCAAGGGCATGTTGCAATGTTCACTGAATATTTTAATATTAATTTGGGAGACAACAGGACAGACGAATTACATAAACTTGGAGACCAATATTTCCGACTCAAAAACAGAAAAATGCAATTGTACCAGCATCAAAGCAATATAGGGAATTAGGTCCTGGCTGTAGGGTAGCTATTCTAATGAAGAGGAAATTTGTGGCTCAAGATTAAAGCCTAGAAAGTGCTGCTGGCAATATGAGGTGGGTACTGAATACATCCATACAACATTTGTATTAAAGCAATACAACATTCAAGTTTAGGATCACTCAGTACACCTGCAAGTTTACCTCATGTACCAGATAAAGGCAAATTTGTGCTTCACTCACTTGACAATTACTCTGATCATTTTTGATTAAGTAACTGTTTTCTGAAAAAAATTGTGCCACCAAATGATCTTTCAACTGAAGTTAGAAAGGATAATACTAACTAAAAACTTTGGCTAAGCTTACAAGTACCTGAGACAGTTTTGATTATTACAAGTAAAATAATCATTATTGCATATTTAAAGCAACTAGAACCACAGGTCAACCATATCTCCTACACTTGCCTCATTTGGCATTGAGCACTCCAAAAAGATCCCAGATTGGCAGCTGAATAAAGCCAAGGTGCATAGCTCCACAGTACAGAACCATCTGCCAAAAGGGTGGGTAAGTGGTTTGTAGTCAATGCTCACAGGACTTTGCTGTTCAGAAAGGAGCCTCAAAAGTATTTCAGGTCTATAACCAGTAAAGTACTTTTCCTTCTCCATAAATATTGCTGGATCTGCACAGTAATTCCAGTATCTATGGGATTTTATTAAAATTAAAACAAAATGTTACATCTGACCTCCATTTGAAGGCCAGGGACATACAAGGCAGGTTAGAGCCAGTATAGAGAGACGCACTTGGTAGAGCACACACGTCCAACTAACAAACTTAGCGGACTGCTCTTTCCTCCTAAAAAAAAAAATTATGGGTTTGTAGATATGAATTACAAACTACATAGAATAATGAAGTTTGCAAAGCAACAAATAGGATAAAAAAGGATTTCAATAAAATGATACTGATTTTTGAAAACAAGACTTGCATTATAATTACGAATATAGCTATAGAACATAGTCCTGTGGAGTTGAACGATTTGATTTGAAACTGATTTCTGCCAGTGACAGGTTCTCAAAGCATAATGGTAGCAGACAACATAAACACTCTTGACCAGAGCAGATATCAGTCAGCTCGAGGTGCTTCAATCACCACAGAATAAAGCGAAGGATAATAAATTAACTTCTAATCTGACATCAAGAAAAGAAATTCAATGAACGATCCATTACTGGGCAAAATGCTTTTCATTACATCATTCCATTCTTTGTTTTGCATACAAACATTTGGAAATCCGAGAAATAATCACTCAACATCCGACACTAAAATATTTGAAAAAATTTCTGAAACATTTTAAGTGTATAGTTAATTGTTGTACTTCAGGATATGTTTCTTTAAATATTCAGGTCGCATATGCAGCTCCTTCTCGGATTCAACACTTTAGTCATCACCAGCTATGCTCCAAGTCTGAGTTAATAGTTAAGTGAATTCTAAGTCAATCTAGTTTAGTCATACTGTCAAGAATAGTAACTAAATAGTTGCCTTGCTAACTAAGTTGCAACATACCTAAATAAGAAAGACTAAATACAGACAGCAAGTCATACCAGAGGTGGAATTCACACTGTTGGTCTCACAAGAGTTCAGTTGGCCCAGCTCCAGTTTCTCCAAAATATTCAAGTCACTCATGGTACCAAGTCCTCCCATGGAAGAAGAGGACACTGCAGAGGAAGAGGTGGTAGCAGCAGAGGACAGACCATCTTCACTTGCTTCCTGAATTGGACTGTGATACAAACAAATATTCAAATATTGTCCCATCATTTACAACACGTACCCTAACCCTATCGCAGCAGACCAAATCACCCAGCACATTAAATTTGAATTTTCATAATTCAAATTTACGATAAGAATCATATCAATCATGTGAAGGCACATTACCACTGTGGGATTAATTACAGAATATACGTGGAAATTCAAAAATATAGGATTAAATTGATTCCAATCACACTGATCCCCTATCTCACCCTACCTTATGTCAGTGGTAAGGAAATTATTGGAGAAGATTCTTATGGATAAGATTCATTCACATTTAGAAAAATATGGACTTATTAGCGATAGGCAGAACAGTTTTGCCAGGGGGAAGATCGTGTCACTCAAACTTGTTTGAGTTTTTGAGCAAGTGACGAAGATGTTTAATGAAGGCAGGGCAGTGGATGTTGTCTTTAGCAATGCCTTGAACAAAGTCCCTCATGGCAGGCTGAACAGAAGGTGAAGTCACACGGGTTCCACACAACTAGTTTAGTCATAGAAGACAGAATAGCAGTGTCAGTTTTTTCTGACTGGAGATCTGTGACCAGTGGTGTTCCACTGAGATCAGTTTGGGACCCTTGTTGTTTGTAACATACATCAATGATTTGGAGGAGAATGTAGGTGGCCCGATTGGTAAGTTTGTGGCAGACAAGAATTAGGGGAGCTGCGGATACCGAGAGTAGCCAAAGGATACAACAACATACAGATAGACCAGAGACTTGGGTGGACAAGTGCAAGGTGACACAGTTTGGAAGATCTAGTGTAGGAGGGAAGTATATAGTAAATGGTAGAAATCTTAGTAGAATCAACATACAGTGGGATGCAGACGTATAGGTCAAAAAGTTCTCTAAAGTGGCAATGCAAGTAAATAAAGGCAGTCAAAAAGGCACATGGCATGCTAGCCTTCATCATTCTGGGCACAGAGTATAAAAATTGGCAAGTCGTGTTGCATCTGTATAGAACTTGGTTAGACCATATTTGGAATATGGTGTATAGTTCTGGTCTCCACACTGCTAGAGGAATGTAGAGGCTTTGGCCAGGGTACAGAAACCGGAAGTTACCCTTTTGGACAGTATTAGCTATGAGGAGAGATTGGACAAACTTGGTTTTCACTTGAACGTCAAAAGGATGAGGGACAACCTGATAGAAGGTTACAAAATTAATGATAGGCATGGGAAGAATGGCTAGTTGGAGTCTGTTTCCCAGGATAAAATAGTCAATTCTAGGGAACATACCGAAACAGTCTCCCCCATTAAAAATCTCCCCCGTCTCCTGTGGCTCCTCAAATACCAAAACAGTCCATATTCATATGTAGCAAGACTTAGATAACATCTAGGTTTGGTGTGGTTAGTTGCAGGTGATGACCATCTTCAATAAGAATCTAAACACTGCCCCTTGACATTAACATTACCATTGCTTAATTCT
This sequence comes from Rhincodon typus, assembly GCF_021869965.1. Classification (NCBI taxonomy): domain Eukaryota; kingdom Metazoa; phylum Chordata; class Chondrichthyes; order Orectolobiformes; family Rhincodontidae; genus Rhincodon; species Rhincodon typus. The sequence goes on along the minus strand of NW_025967567.1, from coordinate 19,770 downwards.
CCACTGTCATCTGAGGAGTGCTATCTTGCCTTCCGAAAACTGTACTGGACCAGCCATATTGTGGCAACAACTGCAGGTCAGAAGCTAGGAGAGTGTACTTTGTGGCAAGTAACTTATCACCGGTGATCAAAATGCCTGACTTCTGCCTTATAGATAGTTGATGTGATGCCAGCCTCTCCATTTGCCTGAATGTGTGCAGCTCTAACACTCACCAATGCTCAACACAATCTGGGACAAAAATTAAGCTGCTTGATTGGCATTCATCCACTATCTTCAACATTCACTCCCTTCACCAGTTGCAGTGTGCACCATCTTATAAAGTACACTGCAACAACTTGCTCAGGCTCTTTTTTCACAGCTCCTTCTAAACCCACAATTTCTACCAGCTAGAAGAACTAGGGCAGCAGATACAGAGGAACACCACCACCACCTGGAAGTTCCATTGAGTCGTATACTATTCTGACTTGGAGTTATATCCCCAGCCATTGCTGTTGCTAGGTCAAAATCCTTAAACTCCCCATCAACATTGTGGCAGCCCATACATCCAAGGAGTGCAGCAGATCAAGAAAACAGCACAGCATCACCTTTTCCAGGGAAAAGAACAGATATTCAATTCTGGTCTAGCCAGCAAAGACCACAACTCAAACAGGTTTGTTTCTTTCCTATCCAAGCAGGTATGATAGCCCAAATCAATACTGGTGTTTATCCTTCTCAATAGCAGTAGTCTTAATTGCATGCATCTATAAAATTTCTATAATTCATTTATTCTCCTTTTCAATTACCTATTCCTCGGTTTAACATGATCTCCGTTTCATTCACTTACGTCTTTTATATAAATCATCTTCCCTGTTCTTTTGCAGATCCAAAATATCTAGCACATAGTTCAATGTGAAGCATCAAAATGGTCAGCTATTAAAAAAGTATCAAGCACTGGAAGTCTATCAATTCAACAAATAAGCACTTTGAAAATAGAATGATAATTCCTGTAATAAGGCGTTAAAGAGAAGCTTCATCTCCAACTGTGTGTTGGTCAGTTGATGTAAACTCTCTCAATGATTCTCTGGTTCATCCCAAATTTCAGCCAATTGTTTCCCAAGCTGATGGACAATAAGCAATTCTCATGAATAAGCAGTGCATAAAATTTAAAAATAGGGATTTTCTGCAGCTAATAAAGTTAGTGCTTGAATGAGGATGGTGAAAACAAAGCTTCTTCTACATAGTGAGAGACTACTTTGATAATTTAACCATTTCGACTTCAGGGGCTTTTGAATAACAAGGCTAATTATTCCACAGATCTTTCATTCAGATAAAAATTTCAATGTAGTCTAACAAAAGCCTAGCAGAAAATCACTTAGCACAAAAATTTCTTACCTCAGTTTCTTCATATGCAGAGGTTGGTCAAACAAGGACTCCTTGATGGGCGATAGTGAACTCAGAGCATTTTTACCACCATCTATACAGTTTTGTTTGATTGAACTCTCCTGGTCATCGGTTAGTGTATTTCTGTGGAAAGGGGTTGAGACCAAATGTGCCCCTCTACTAAAGTCACATGTGTTTTCAGGGTAAGGGCCAAGAGTCTTGTTCGGGTAATCACTATTCACAAAGTGGTCTTCGTTCAGGGGCTCAATCCCATCTAAATCATCCTTAAAAAAAAAAAAAATGTAAAATAGAACATAGCCGAATTCAACCACGTACGCATCCAAAACATGTTGACTGATGCTGCAAAAAATGCACCAGAGAAATTATAAACCAGTACTTAAGCTTGGTACAGTAATGGCTGTAGTCATAAACAGGGGAGAACATGCAGACTTCAACAGAAAATATTACTTGTTTTAGACAAATACCAGAGATCACAATTCTCAAGGAAAAGCAAAAACAATGGTGCATCGCTGTTAGTTCCAATTCAATTAGTCTTGGAGAATTTTTTTTTTGAAAAAAAAAGGGAGTCAGTCAGCCAGCCAGCCATTCGCAATTCAACAGATAACAAAGGGAGTTTCTGAAAAAGTATCTATGTCCAAAACTCCCAAGTCCTGATTTCACTCATGGGTGATTAAATTTAAGAACATATTGTGTCAGTGAACACAAATAGCAAAGTGCAAAAAACAGGACTCCCCCAATCTGCATACAGGAAAACAGATATCAACGATACTAGAATCTTGCTGCCTAAAATGGAGGTCATTTGGTGTGCAGCATCACCTCTTTGAAACAGCTGGCCAATGCGTCTGTCAAAGCCTGAATGTTCCCACAAATGGCTGTAAGCACATCAATTCCTTTCAAGAAGTTACATTGAATTTCTCTAACCTTTACATTCTCCAACCTTTTAAAACACTGCATGCCTGATCTAAAGACACTGCTTTTAAAAAACTCTCCCTTGATTTTTGCCAATTGTCTTAAATTGTGACCTCTGGTTATTGAAACTGATGATTTCCCCTTAACTTTCACTGCTCCAAACAATAGAACAATCTAGTTTCTCTGGATTTTGCACATAACTCCAGTCCCTTATCCCGCTTATTGCGCGAATAGCAAACTCAGTTCTTATATGGCTTCATTGAATTACAAAATGAAATTCTACAGGATTATAACTTACACATTCAGCAGAACAGGCCCCTTCAGCTAGAACACGCTGTGATGGTACAAGAGTTCCAGAAAGTTGCCATTGAGTGTTAGGCTTTAAGTAATTTGATGGGGGCCTTGGGGAAAAAAAGAAGTCAAATTGACCAACAGTCCAAAACAAAGGTTTGTATAGGAAACTCCAAAGGTAGAATTTGAATTAATTGCTTTGATCGACATTGATCTCAAAGTGAGCTGAAATCTCAGTAAATGCAGAAGGAAATTCTCTAATGATGGAATTTTCCCAAAGAGAAGCCCAAGTTTAAATTCCTGATCTGTATGGATCAGCTTATCTCAATCAGTAAGGCAGCAGTAGCACTATAATTCCCGTCCGTGTGTTCTAGGGTGGCCAGGGGGGGGGGGGGGGGGAAGAAAGAGGAGGCCCGGTCAAAGTCTACGTATCCAATTGCCGCTAAAGACAGGGAGTCTCAAGTGCAATGCAAAGCAAATAATAGCCTGTCTGCAAACACTGTCAACGTTCACTGTTAATAGTGACCAGTTGAGCAAGTTAGAGTCTCCCAGTCTTTCTTGGAAAGGCAACAAAGTAACACCACATTAGAAAGATAAAATTAGCAAGATAAAACATACATTCCACACTCACGGCACTGATTTATATTTCAAACAGTTAAAGTACTTAAGTTGTTTACAATTGGAGTGTGCAAGCTACATTTTAAAAATATTTAGATGAATTTAGTTAAATTCTATCTAAAGCAGAGTTCATTTTAATGAGATTTTATGCAAACAAGTTGGTCGGGACAGTAGGTAGTTAAAAGTGGAAACATTCATACTGCTACAATACAGCATACATCTCTGAAATTACACCCAAATGTGTTTCAATGCAAAATACAAGTCAGTCAGCCAGAAGCAACAACCAACCAATCTTCAGTTGTTGTAGTCACATGTGAATGGTGATGTTGGACCTTAAAGCCATCACTTTCCAGATTTTGATCCTATCCATAAAAACATGGCTAAAATAACATACACACAAATCATTAGTTTACTGACCACACAATCATTTCATGACTGAACAAACAAGTGGGAATTTCTTTGAAAAATTGAAGTCCAACACAAAATAACCATTTGTTCTATCAAAACTTACAGGTTCATATATAATTTGAATCTAAAATCAAGTACATGTGAATATCTGAAAATGTGAAACAAAGTCACCAAGTAATTCTGAAAACACCTATACCACAGGGGTGCATATTTATCTAAGGGATGAATAGTGTAATTTTGCAATGATGGCATTCTGATTCACGTTCACCTAGCTACCTTGAACAGCACTGCCTGTTTTTTTTTGTTTAGTGTAGTTAGTAAACATGCCCATGTCATGGCTCACTGGGGTAACGTGCTGGAAATCAAGCCCTGCTATTCCTAGAGTTGTGACAAAAGTTGAATGCTTTAAAAACTATACCAAGATTCCCCAGTTGACCTGATTTTCAGACCCAGGTTGACAAAGCATAAACTATATTTCTGTATTTAACAGTTTATTGCAAGTAATTAGACTCTAGCTACAGGTAAACACAGTCATGAACCGTCATATTGCTCTATTAATTAAAACTGTAATCCTCTAAACTCTTTTACATACATACATAGCCACACAGATAGACAATAAAACAAACACGGGTTATGAACAGAAGGAAACTTGGAAAGCAGTTCAATAGTCATTATTCATTACATTGGTGAGATGATGTTTTTGCTGATCAGATTGCTGCTTTTTGGACATCCTCTCTAAAAGCTTCCATTGGTTTCCAAGAGGCACGTTTGCTAATTTAATTGATAAGTCAGAGACGTTTTATATTCAAAGTCACAATTTATATTTCTTCAAGCTTACAAGTGGCTTTTACTGCAGATAAAGGCAATGAACCCGAGCTGGAGACCCGAAAGCTTCTTTGTACGACATGCACAGCTCCAAGCTGTCCAGCTACGAGAGAACCAGTCACATTTATTGGCAGGTAGAAGAACTTTGGCAATGGTCACTAGCCCACAAACCAATCTGCTACTTGTTACCCACTAAAGGTCAACCTTCAGCTCCAGTTCATCTGCAACTACTGGTGTAATCCACAACTGTTGTTACAATGTTCAATGAGTATCTAGTTACTTGCTTTCAAAATGCAACAATACTTGCAAACCCTGGTTTTAAACCTGTTCTTTTCTCATTTAAGTCTACACTAGTCTATAAACAAAATCATCTTTGCTCAGCATTCTTCTTGGCCCACATCTCCTTGCTTACACCAAACAAGTAGCAAGCGGGAGGCTCCAACAAGCAAGCTCATTAGTGCCAAGTACCTTTGCCTCTAATAATGATGTGCAAAACATGAGAGTTAGATGGGTAATTATTAAAAAGTACACGAAAAGTTGTAACATCAAGACTATCAAGGTTCAGAAAAATTGACCTAAAATTATGACATTTCTCAAGTAACAATTCACTTTCAACAGCTGTTGCTGACTCTAAGGTTAGTAGGGAACAAGCTCCGTCACATCCATGCTGGAAAAGTTTACAACATAAGCTGTAAATATACTACACTGGCTTGTTTTAAAAAAAAGGTGAAGATTACACAGTTGCTGTTATTATTAGTCAGACTCACTTAATCTGGTCTCCAGTTTCTGCAGTCTCATCAAAAATGCTGAAAGGAGCTGATGCAGGTGGCAAGCCCACGAATGGGGGCATCAGGCCTGAGACTGAATTTAGATGGCTGTCATCAGCTAGAAAGGAAAAAGAAAGTATTTCATTACAGTACCTTCCACTACCATGTCAAATGGCACATTCTACATATTATTTTATAAATCAACAGCCAAGGCAATGGATGTTCTTCACAAATATACTCAGAAAGACATGTATAATTGTCTGCAACACAAGATCTGAACTTTATATAACAAGTGTCAAGAATCCCAAAAGTATTGTGGTCATCTTATTCCAAAAGAAAATATTCCCTACCATAGAGTCCGTTTATAACAGTAAGAGCTCCAAAAGTTAAAACAGAATTTTCATCCCTTACTTCAGTTCAGACATTTGGTGAGTCAGACATATTTCAAGTGCAGTTTGTGGATTACAGTCCAGCACCATTGAAAATCATACCACCACTAAAACTGGGCAAACGTCAAATCATCTCCTTTACCACATTTCATAAACTGTGCTTCATATTCCAGGTCTTCCTTGTTGCAATCACAAGGTACCGAATTCAGACTTTCAAATTGACTTTTATCACTCATTTGGGAACAAGTAACAGGGTCAGAGAACATGTGGTTTATGGTATCTGTAATAGAAAAGTAGGAATGCTATTAAGCCAAGAGTTTTCACATTTGGAACGTGTTTTAACAAGTAAATTCAATACCCTAAAATTTTTTTAAATAGAATCCCTAGTGTGGAAACAGGCCCTTCGGCCCAACAAGTCCACACCGACCCTCAGAGCACCCACTCAAACCCATCCACCTAATCTACACATCCCTGAACACTGAGCAATTTAGCATGGCTAATCCACCTAGCCTGCACATCTTTGGACTGTGGGAGGAAACTCACGCAGACACGGAGAGAATGTGCAAACTCCACACAGACAGTCGCCCGAAGGTGGAATTGAACCCGGGTCCCTGGCGCTATGAGGCAGCAGTGAACTGGAAAGATTTCCAAATACTGTACACAGCAGATTAGGAGGTGCAGCTTTACTTCCGTGTGAACTTTGCTGTTCCAACCATCATGGAGAGGGAAAAAAAAAAAAAAAAATGTAATAACCACCCTTGGACTTCTAACCGATAGCGATTGGTTTCTTTCTGAAAAGTAGTTGCATTTCAAGAAACAATTCAATGACTGTAAAAAAGGTGTTTTGGGGTGACTTCATCAAAATAAGCCAGACACTGTCCACACCAAGTTTAGCAAATTTCTAAAGAGCAAAACAAAAACACTTTTTGATAAGAATTAAACATGAAACAGAACTAGTTTACGCAAAGATAGATAGTTAGGCTAAAATGACCCTTATGGACAACAACAAAAAACAAGCCCCTTAAGTATCCTCTAGGTTTCAATGAGATCATCTCCCATTCTTCTAAATTCCAGTGAACAGAGTCCTAACCTGTTTAGCCTTTGCTCATAAGCAAGCCCACCACACTAGGATTCATCCTAGTGACCCTTCTCTGTACTGCCTCCAAATGAAATAGTATCTTTCCCTAAATAAAGAGAACCAAATTTTGTCTCTGTACTCCATATGGGGTATCACAGCATCTTGTACAATTGTGGTAAGACTTCCTGCTTTTGTATGCCAACCCTCTTGAAAGTAGGGGCAGCATCAGTTATCCACTGTACCTGTGTGCTAGCTCTGTATTTCATGCACAGATATCCCCAAATCCTTTGTGTTGCAGCTTTCTGCAGTTTTTCCATTAAATAATACTGATATTTTGATCTCCCTTTCAAAATAAACAACTTATTTACAGTGGGAAGTACTTCAAACATTCCATTAATACTAAAGATTACAGGAGAGGAATTAAGTACCATTAACCAGCGTGAAAGAAGTATTAAAATAAAATCATAGGGTTAAAGGCAGATAATGATTATGATTATGATTTTCCAAAAGCATTGCCATTACTTCTTTAATAACTGACTTTAACATTTTCCCACATTATACTCAGTTTGCCAATGCTTTGCCCACTTACTTAACCTATCAATATCTGTGAAACATATCCCTCTTGACCTGCCTTTCCATTCATTTTTGTATTGTAGCCAAATTTGCAGATGAGACATTCACTTTCTTCCTCAGAGTCAATTATATGCATAGTAAGCAGTTGCAGTCCCAGCACTGATCCCTGTAGAACCTGAGAAAGAAGCCCACCCCTCCACTTTTGCTGTTCCTGCCCATTAGCCAATTCACTATCCACGCCAATATACTATCCTCAACACCATGGGCCCTTACGCCTTAATCTTTGGTGAGGCACTTTGCCAAATGCATTCTCAAAGTCCAAATACAACACATCTATTGGTTCCCCTCTGGCCATTTTGGTTGAGACTTTCATAAAATTCTAATAAGTTAGTCAGACACAATTTCCCTTCCATGAAGCCAACCTGACTGTGCGATTAGATTATGATTTTCCAAATGCATTGCCATTACTTCCTTAATAATTGATTTTAACATTTTTCAACAATTAATGTTAGGCTAATCAGCCTACGGTTAACAGCTTTTGCCTTCCTCCCTTTTTGAATAGGGGTGTTACATTGACATTCCAATCCTCTGGTATTTCTCCAGAATCAAAGGATTTTTGGAAAATTACGACAAATGCATCCATTATATCTAGCTGCTTCCTTTTGGATCCTAGGATGGAAGCCCTCAGGGATAGGGGACTTACCTGCCTTTAACCCTATTATTTTATTTAATACTACTTTCACGATGGTTAATGGTACTTAATTCCTCTCCTGTAATCTTTTGTATTAATGGAATGTTTGAAGTACCTCCCACTGTAAAGCCTGATGCAAAATATGTTTGATTCTTCTGCTATTTGTCATTCTGCATAACTATCTCCTAGATTCATTTTAGGGTACAGCAGGAAGCTCGTATTGTCTGTTTTTATATTCTTTGTTTGCCCTTGTACTTTATTTTTTCTGACTCTATTGTCTTTATAGACCTCTTTTGCTGGACACTGAATTTATTCCAGTTTTCAGGGCTTTCATTGACTCTTGACCCCTTATATGCTTTTACTTTCAACTTTACACACTCCGTAACTTCCTTGGTTAGCCATGATAATTGATATGAAAACCAAGAGATGACAATCCATTTAAATAATTAATGCAAGTCATTACTTCTAATAGGGAAGAGGATCACGTATCAGACATCCAAGAGGAAATTAATATTGAGACAAGTGTAGGGACTTAACTAATGCAAGTTAACAGCAAAGACGACTACAACTGCTTGACTGACAAACCCCCAATTTGAAATGGCTTCCATGACGAGATATTAAAAAGGTAGGTGAGAATATTCCACAAGCATCATAATCTTCCAAAGTTCTCAATTTTTAAAACACATCAATTTTAGGATCTAAACAATATCATTCCATTATTTAAGTAGTAGAGGAAACAAGTTAATTTAATAATATCAGTTATCCAATCTAGTGGAGGGCCACAATTAAAATCTAAGATTAAGGATTAAGTAGCTGAAAATTTTCAGCTGATTAGACAGGAAGCGCAGATTTTAAAAGACAACATCGTGAATGATTGGATTTTGAGATCGATTGAAGTATTGGACTGGAGAATAACTAAACATGTTATTTGTATGAATGTTCAGAAGACATGTGAAATTGACCACCCCTTGAGGCTAATAATTAAAACAGAGGACCATGGCACTATAAAAAGGTAAATTTTTGCCCAGATCAGGAAACTTGGAATTTATTTCCATTTAATCACTCCTATTCTTGACCCAATCACAAACTTACCCTTTCTTCATCCTACACTACAGCCTGAGAAAAACATTATGTTTCCTAGTTCCAAGGAAAGGTCACAGTCCTTCGACAAAAGGTCAGTTTAGCTTCTCTCTCCATAGAGACTGCCAGTCATGCTACATTTTCCAGTATTTCAGTCTACTTTTTGGCTAAGTGGAAAGAGACAGAGTTGGAATAATGGGCACACCCTCTTATTGGCAGAACATAACTAACAACATCTCTCACAGGGATTTTTGTTGGAGTCTGAAATATTTTTTATTTATTTGCTCATCTAAGGCATTAACAGAGTGCCAACATATCCAAGTTTCCTGTTGCCAAATAGGGCAAATGGAAGCATAAAGTGCCAAATTAATTTCAACTTAGGCATATGATTAAGGTTAAACAAATTTTACATATCTACCGAAGCATTTGATTGCTTCTTTTGCAGCCTCCTGTTACCAGGATAGCAAATGCACTAAAGATAAAATAGTGAGTGTGTGTGGATCAAGAGGTGGATTGAAAGTTTTTCTCTACCATAACCATATCATAGAGATCACCATAGTAACAGATGGAGTAAAAATACTGTACTAATTTCAAAAAACATCTTTTGAAAGTATAGAAATCAATATAAATACTGGGAATAATGAAATGATAGTTTAATGTTTCCATGTACGGCAAACTTATTAATCACCACCTATGGGACTAGGAGTGTACTGGTTGATCAAATATGCTGTTGATCAAGAGGTCCAAATAATCAATGTAAAAACACACACCAAGTAATAGAAACATAATGTGGGGGGTATATATACTCTGTTATACTTTATTTACAGCATAAAATCACTGAAATAATAATGCAACTTTGCCTTAAATAAAGCTTACCAAAGAGCCTTTTCACTTGCAGCCTCAAGTGACTACCTGGACATTGCAGCGATTGCAATAATACAGTAAACTGTTGATATTTCAGGTACATAATTTTTGCCGGTTTATCAAGTGTGCCAATCAAAATGTGCCAGTTAAAACAAAGTTTGCTGCAATGTTAATCCATTGAAATACTTTTTCATCCATTTAAAAGAGATCCAGTGTGAACTTTGTTACTGCTGCTCTGGGTGTGATTAGAAAGCAAAGTTCCACCTACTCGGAGCAATCTGACATCATACTCATCTCCTCCACATAAATATCTGAAAGGCCATTCTGCATCATGTAGATGAACTGTGTGTTTTAACGAAATTGTAATTTTAAAGGTTTCATATCCACAAAAAGAACAAAAATAAACTTAAATGCATTTCAGATGGCTTCCCTGCATCCAGCAAATTATGGGGATGCTTCAAATGGATCTACATTCAAATCCTGATCAGAGTGAACAATCAATCCAGTAGAATGGGGATAAAGAGAAATTAGCTGCCAAAACTTATCTTTCACTCATCAGAACACAAGAATGCTGAATTTCAAAACAATATTCATTAACATTATAGGAGCAACAGATGCTAAATTGGAAAAAGGTGAGCCAAGGAGAAAACAATGAGGAAAACAATTGCAAACAATTGCAAACATTTGGGGGGCGGGGGGGGGGGGGGGAGGAGAGAAAAAAG